>NC_142804.1:26255878-26483378 GCF_049724085.1 Artemia sp. Qi Xiang Cuo | reverse complement strand
GAAAGGAAATATTACTTTCAAACGCTTAAAAGGTAAAAGGAAAAATTATACCTCTTTATTGGTTTTAAGCCTATCTGCGATATAGGAAGCCTCGGTATTCTCTCGGTTGTTATCAACTGATTCAATTCAGATTGGTTTATAACAAGGGGAGAAAAACCTGTAAAATATGAGAACGTATTTGTTAAATATTAATTGATCTACTATTCTATTCATTTTAGAATTGATCTTGATTTTTTTTTTTTCTTCTGCCTATTTTGTCTACTCGTTTTAGGAATGGAAAGAATCAAAGCCAGTTAGGTTGTTACTACTACTGGGTGATTCTCGCGAAAAGATTGAAAAATATTGGCCAAATTTTGATTATAACAAAATAAATGAAGACACTTTTGGCTCGGAAGAAATGAGATACGAGCTTCTTTCTGATCTTTGTGCCAATAGTCAATCAGCAACTCAGCTTCGGGAACTACTCAAGATGGTTAGCGAGTGGCCTAAGTTCACCGAAGAAAAATATCGGTAATATTATTTAGATAATTTTGAGGCTACACATTACTTTTTTTCTAACCAGTCTTAGCATTCTTAGTCAAAGGATCTTCCAAAAAATATATTTGAACAAAACTAGCTTCTTTTACCATATGTTTTCCAAATATATGACATATGTGATTTGTAAACGGAGCTGGGGGTTCCCCCTCCCCTTGAATTATTGAAAGCTAATGACCACTAAAATGTGTTTGTTCCGCCTTTTGACCCATCATCCTTCCAAGGGTCAGACGTGTTTGCATTTACGTATTGGGAGGATTTCACTTGACAAGCAGAGAGGGTAGGGGTGTTTTTCCCTCTAAATGGTACTATCTCTCTCCGTGGAATAATAAACAAACATTACAAACCGCCGTCATATTCATTTTTCGGGTTTTTTTGGCAACATTGGGAAAAAAATCGCACAGTGTAACTTAAAGTGTGTATCTAATAGAACTACGGCTCTCAACCCCCTCCATCAAAGGATTTAAATTTTTAAACAAAAAGTGTCCGAAATACCACAAGAAGCTTTGCATTTTACTAGCTATAATATATTGTTCTTATTTATTGACGAAAACATTCGCCAAAATTATATTTTCCTACTTTCAAATGAGTTGGCTATTCGTGTGACTCATGTGATTTGTTATCTTTTTTTTTCTTTTTTTTGTACGTAAGTAACGGAAAGGCAATCACTGACCTTCCCTAAGAAGCAATTTGGCTCATAGATAACTTAGATGGTATCAAAATTTTATCAGAAGTATTTTTTCGGTGAGCGAAAAATCAAAATGATATGTAACTATATTAATCGGAGTTTTTCTTAAACAGTGCAATTTTTCACATATATTGTGATTTCATTTTGGGTATTAGTAGGTAGACAATTGCAGTTACGCTTATTTTGATCTTTGTTGCGTTTTATCGTTTATTGACGAATCGTGCAATTTCGCTCATGTATCAGCAAAGGTGAAGGTAAGGTATAAGACCTAACCGTTTTTAGGGTGACGCAGAAAGCATCCGCGATTCCCATCCGCTCCTTCTTTTGGTCCAGTTCTGTTCTACCGCCAGCCATGATCCCCTCCCTACCTGAAACCGATCTGTATGCCCCGGGAATCCGCCCTTCGCTTTTCCAAATTGCAGCTTTTTCTCTCCTCATCCCTTTGCTCTGCTCCAGTATTACCCATTTTACCGCCTCCTCGCACCAATTGGAAGGCCCCAGTTTGTCCTTCTCCCCCTAAAAACTATCTGAAAACAATAGTTTAGAATAGCCCTTCGCCCCAAAGATAACTTGGCTCCTAGAAAACCACCATAACGCTGGAACGAATACCCATAACCCTCGCCTCCCATCGCTCTCTTTTTCGCCTCTGTTTCCTAATGTTGCCTTTAATAATACCGGCTCCCCCATGTCGAAAGGTTCTTCAGCCAGTAAGTCAAGTTTATTTTGCCCCTTCCCCCTTAACAATCGTATTTCACTGTCGGCTGTTAGTTTGGGTGTTGGTAGTGTTCCTTCAGCCCTACCTCCTGTGCAGGGAGTCACCTCGCCATCGACACGATTAGGGAAATATTAAGCTACGGATAAACTATAACAAGAAACTCAAGTTTCATGAACACAGCTTTTAGGGGGTTACTGAAGTTCTGATTTAAGCAGGCAACCACATGCTGATGAAATTACTCAAGAGCTAGTCGTTTTACTTCCCTCGTTAAGCTCTTAAAAGATTTTCTCCCCACAAAAACCTCTCTTGAGACTGTTTGCATCATTTTCTCACCTCATTTAGAATATGCATGCCCCGCCTGGCACTGCGCACTTACCAAAGCTCAAATATAAAAAAATAGAGGTAATTCAAAAATTGGGCTTTAGGAGTAACTTTCAGTCAAAGTAAGATTTCTACCACTTTTTCCTGCCAAAGTTCAAACAAACCACTCTGTCTGGAAGGAGGGATGCTTTTTGCAGAAGTTTTGGGCTTAAAGCTCTCTCATTCTCGGGTTTCCGGTGTTTTTCCCCACTTACATTCCCAACTACCCCTGAAATCACTGTATATGCACGAAAGAAAAATTATGTTCTTTGCCCTATAGCGTCTAATCACAATAGGTGTAGGAAATCTTCTATCCCTCATCTGTTGATTGATATAATACGAACAGATAACGGGAACTGAAATGTTTTCTGTCTTTTATTTATATTTAATTTTTCTTAATTTCTCCTTTAGTTTTACAAGCAATAAACTTGTGTAGTTAATGTTTCTTTACCTCTATGTCAAGAGCGTACAGTCTAATAGTATTTTTTACGGTTCCAAATGCGTGGAACCTTGTCATGAATTGTCTTTTGAAGTTGCTAAAGCAACAATACAGATATACCCAGGCATGTGCTGATGACGTAGTATTTCTACTGAGATGTAAATGGACCATATTTGAATTGGGACAAAGTATGTCAGATGAAATCCAAATTTGGTCACAGAATCATAAGCTATGACTAGCACCAGAAAAGACTGAAGTAGTAGTGTTTACAAAAAAAAAAGTAATTCAGTCAATGAAGCTGGGCAAGTTCACTCTATTGAAAGAGTGTGGAAAGCGACGGCCTCCCTAGTTCAACACTAGTGGATGTTGGGGAAAAATTGAGAGTTGGCTCCAAATAAGATTGTGTACTTATAAGTCCGTAATAAGACCGATGCTATCATACAGAGTAACGGATGTGGTCTGGCTTGATTTGAATTACAAACTACATGAGCCACCAAATCAGACTACAAAGGCTTGTATTCCTAATGGTAACATCAGCATTCCACGGATCGGCTACTGCAGCCATGAAACTCATCCTAGGACTTCAACCCATGGAAAATTTTCTTAACGAAGAAGCAATAAAGTGCTGTCAGATTAGAGATAAATTGTCGCCTTGAGTAGTTTACTATCTTACAGAAACCAAATTATCATGGTGTGGGCCCTATGGCACCCTGGGATTGAGGTTAATAAAATGGCTGCTGAAGCATCTAAGATGGAACATCATTGAGATGTTATGAACCAGAATCTTTTGTACCAATTTGTCAGAGCTGCTGGAAGGTGGCTGTGAAAAGTTGGTTTATTAGAAGGACGAAGAAATTTGAAATGAAGGTTGGATGTCGTGAAACGAAGGAATCCCTCCATAAGTTTAATTCCGGATAGAGAGGACTGAGTCTCCAATTTGCTGAATGTGTGAGCCGTTCGTCATTGAAGCATGAAGGCATCTGATAGAAGAATGCTGAGCAAGTAAAAGGGGTCGGCTTAAAATATTTTACAACGTTAATATCAAACTGGAGGATTTAGTGAGGGGAGGAGAAGTTTGACAGCTGGCAAAATATATGGTGAGGGTTAGAGACCAAACTCATGAATGTCTTCCTCGGCCGCAAATTAATCATAGTGTTTTTTTTGGCGAGGGAAGGGGGCAATGGGCCTTGGGAGTCTGCCCTTTGTGGATCCACCCCGATATTAAATTAAATAAGATTGACAGTGTTTTATGGAATTAGTGGTCGTTTTATTTTTAATCCTGACATTTATGTGGCGATAACGCAAATTCGGCTATTTGAGTTTGTGAGTTGTGGTTTTGAAGTATATCGCTCCTTCATTCATTTGAAAATCATCTTAAGAACTGTACTAAACCTTCTGCTTTAAAAAAGATAAAACTTTCTGCTTTGTTTATGCCTCGAGGATGGGAATCCTAAATTTCATGGAATAGAATCCGCCATAAATGTTGTGAATACAAAAATTCTCATATTATCTGGAACCAGTTTTAAAATCAATATGAAAGTTAGTGCGAAATATATATATATATATATATATATATATATATATATAAAAAAAAAAAAAAAAAATATATATATATATATATATATATATATATATATATATATATATATATATATATGTGTGTGTGTGTATAACTTTTGGGTGGTAGCTATTGGGCATATATATAACTACCAACCGTTTAAATTTAGTTCACATCTCTCCTTTCCTTGGAAAATGTTTATAGGACCTCTATTATTAATCTCCTTTGTTTTAGCGAGCCATTGTCTGAGCCTGTGGCGCTCGTAGCGGCCGAACTTGCAAGGGGTAAAGTGGTGGACAGAGAGCCGGTAGTGATGGATATTGTTGGTTATTTGTTTGATTATGACTGTCCTGAGGAGGTAAGGAACTAAGGATTTTGCTGTTTGAACTCCAAAATTGACTGGTTGGTCATCACAGCGCTTAATTGCCTTTTATCCTTCACGAAATTTCCTATAACTGTGGATCAATGGCTCAAAGTGTCCGACAACTATCTTTTGAATATTTTTTTTGCCAATTTTATTCCTTCTATACGTAAATAATTTTTCAGACCACGCTGCCTTTCCATTTTCAAATATAAACAAGTAAAAAAAAAAATAGGAAAAAAATACTAAATTTTCTCTGTACTAAAATTTCCTCAAGCACAGTTTTATAAATTGCTCTAATAGTGCTATTAAATAAAAAAAAAAACAGTTTTTTTCAACTGAAAGCAAGGAGCGACATTAAAAGTTAAAACTAACAGAAATTGTTCCGTATATCAAAGGTGCTGCCCCCTCTCAACCCCTCGCTCTTTACGCTAAAGTTTTTTTATTGTTTTAAAAAACAAAGTTGTGAGACAGAGTCAAGACAGAGTCGTAAAGAACGGAGGGTTAAGGAGGGGGCAGCCCCTTTCATATACGGGATAATTTCTTTTCGTTTTAAGTTTTAATGTCGCTCCTTACTTTCAGTTAAAAAAAAACTTGTTTTTTTTATTTAATTTCTGAACGTTTTTGAGTTAATGCAGCTTTTATTTTGGCTCACCGTACATGAATAATAGAAATTAAATTTACATATTAATTTTACTTTTTTTTGGCTAAATGGCTTTCTCGAAATTTTGTTCTGACGTAACTTACGAATTAACTTACGTAACGAACTTCTATATTCGTATATTTTTATTATCTATCTTAGGGAGTTCACGCCCTAGTTAATACCTCGCTCTTTACGCTAAGTTCAAATTTTGTTCCAATTCTTTAAGAATGACCGCTTCACAAAGGCCGTTCATTAGAATAAATAGCTCTGATGAAAGTACAAAAAAAAACTTTAGCGTACAGAGCGAGGTAATAAGTAGGGGGTGAACCCAATCATATACGTGTTAATTTCTGTTCGTTTTAAATTTTGATGTTGCTCCTTACTTTAAGTTGAAAAAATTTTTCTTTTTTTAATATTTAATTTCTGATCGTTTTTTAAATAATGCTGGGAAACCCGGCACCCCCTTTATAGCAATGTCCCTTCCCCATGAAAACTTCCTACATGGAAAGTTCCTCCCACGTAACACCCGACCCAACTCACCACCCCCCAACTACCGAAAAAATCTCCCTGAAAAATTCTGTATGCTTCCCAATAACCAATACTATATGTAAACATTGGGCGAAGTTCATAACTTCCAGACCTTCCCCTGTGCACTATGGGGGATTAAGTCATCATCAAAGACATAGTTTTCGTATTTTTCGACCATGCTGAACAAAATGGCTCTCTCAAAATTTTGATCGGATGACTTGGGTAAAAAATGAGCGTGGGAGGGGGCCTAGTTGCCGTCCATTTTTTTGTCACTTAAAAAGGGCATTAAAAAAGGGCAAAATGGCTATCTCAAAATTTTGATCGGGTGACTTTGGGAAAAAGATGAGCTTGGGAAGGGGCCTAGTTGCCCTCCATTTTTTTGGTCACTTAAAATTTGCACTAGAACTTTTAATTTCCGTTCAAATGAGCCCTCCCGCGATATTCTAGGACCACTGGTTCGATACGATCACCCCTGGGGAAAAAAATAAAAAGAATAAACACGCATCCATGATCTTTCTTCTGGCAAAAAAATACAAATTCCACATTTCTGCAGATAGGAGCTTGAAACTTCTATAGTAGGGTTCTGTGATACCCTGAATCTGATGGTGTGATTATCATTAACGTTCTATGACTTTTAGGTGGTGTCTCCCCCTTTTTTCAAAAATAAGGCAATTTTTCTCAGGCTCTTAACTTTTGGTGGGCAAGACTAAACTTGATGACACTTGTATATTTGAAATCAGCATAGAAATTGGATTCTTTTGATGTATCTATTGGTATCAAAATTCGGTTTTTTAGAGTTTCGGTTACTATTGAGCCGGGTCGCTCCTTACTTACAGTTCGTTACCACGAACTGTTTGTTCACGTCTGACTTCAGGTGCATACCAACTATACATCTGATGAAAAAATGTACCATTATGTTGCCTATCAATTAATAGCATTTTGCCACTCTTCTCTGATTTCAGCTACCTTTCTACTTTGCTTTTTGACGTTATGTTTTACCCAAAAGTGTTTAGAAGGGTATAAAGTACTATCAAGATATATATATTAGTTTTCATACCCTAGACGTAATTAAATCGCAACCACCTTTCACTATCGTCCAATAAGTCATAATGTTTGAACCAGAGAACCAAGAAAAACAGTAATCTTTGCAGAAGAAAGATGCTTCGTCTAGAATTGTAATTTACTATTTATGTACTAGCCAGTACTTCGACCTACCACCCAATGCTTTTCGACCGTCCAAGGTCAAAACTTCCCCTTCAAAAAAACAAGATTTGGGCTAAATTCAGTATCTACAGTTATTTGTTTATTCCTATCGTTTGAACAAATGAGTGAGATCACTAGAAGTATCTTTTTATTCTTGTTCGGGACAGAATATTCGAAAGCTGTAATGGCTCAAAACTTATTTATTGTAGAGAATGTTTTTGCGGTTTTGTATGGCCGTTCTATCCTCAGTCTGCATAGTTGTAGCAAACACATATAGTTAGAACAAAAAAAATTGATATTTCCGAAAAAGTAAGCGTTAAAGAAATGTTCTAGTTACTCATAGGAAATACATCTAAAAGTACAGAAATTTTATTGCTTTTTTCCAGAAACTAAGCTCAATGAAGCAAAATGTATTGGTTTTTTACAACTTTGTCTTGAGTTCTTATCAAACAGTTCGTGGTAACGAACTGTAAGTAAGGAGCGACCCGGCTCAATGGTAACCGAAACTCTAGAAAACGGGATTTTCATACCAACAGATGCATCAAAAGAATGATACTTTTTTGCTAATTTCAAATATATAAGTTTCATCGAGTTTAGTCCAATCTATCAAAAGTTAGATGCCGGAGAATATTCAGCCGTTTTTCAAAAAAAGGGGGAAAGACACCCTAAAAGTTATAGAACCTTAATGAAAATCACACCATCAAATTCAGCTTATCAGTTAACCCTACTATAGAGGTTTCAAGCTCCTATCTACAAAGATGTGGAAGTTTGCATTTTTTGCCAGAAGAAAGATCACGGATGCGTGTTTATTTGTTGGTTTTTTTGTTGTTTTTTTTCCAGTGGTGATCGCATCGACCCAGTGGTCCTAGAATATCGCGGGAGGGCTCATTAGAACGGAAATTAAAAGTTCTAGTGCAAATTTTAAGTGACCAAAACAATGGAGGGCAACTAGGCCCCCTCCAACGCACATTTTTCTGCCAAAGTCACCCGATCAAAATTTTGAGATAGCCATTTTGCTCAGCATGGTCGAAAATATGATAACTATGTATTTTAGGATGACTTAATTCCCCGAAGCTCCTGGGGGGAGGGCTGAAAGTTATGAACTTTACCCAATGTTAACATATGGTATTGGTTATTGGGAAGTATAAAGACGTTCTCAGGGGGGATTTTTTCTGGTAGAGGGGGAGGGGGTGGGTGGGGGGTTAGGTGGGACGATCTGTCCATGAAGAAAGTTTCATGGGGGAAGGGACTTTGCTACGAAGGGGTCGCCAGATTCCCCAGCATTCTTTAAAAAAAAGACCAGAAATTAAATTTAAAAAAAATAAGTTTTTCAACTGAAAGTAAGGAACAACATCACAACTTAAAACGAACAGAAAATATTACGTATATGATTGGGTTCACCCCCTAGTCAATACTTCGCTCTTTAAGCCAACGATGTTTTAGTACTTTCATAAGAGCTATTTATTCTAATTAACGGCCTTTGTGATTAAGGGTCATTTTTAAAGAATTGGAACAAAATTCGAAATTTAGCCTAAAGAGCAAGGTATTGACTAGGGGGCGAACTCCCTAATATACGTATTAAGATTATATGAATGTAGAAGTTCGTTACGTAAGTTATTTCGTAAGTTACGTATGTTTATTGCTAATAAAAACGTTCGTAAATAAAATTAAACAAGTTTCGAGAAAGCCATGCAGTCTAATAAAATTAAAATGAATATAAAAATTTTGATTTAATTATTTATTTACAGTAAGCCAAAATCAAAACCTTTATTAATTCAAATACGTTCAAAAATTAAATAAAAAAAAAACAAGTTTTTTTAACTGAAAGTAAGTAATGACGTTAAAACTTAAAACGAACAGAAATTATACCGTATATGAAAGGGGCTGTCCCCTCCTCAACGCCTCGCTCTTTACATTGAAGTTTAACTTTTTCACAACTCTATTTTTTTTAAACAATAAGAAAATTTAGCGTAAAGAGCGAGGCGTTGAGGAGGGGACAGCCCCTTTCATATATGGAATAATTTCTGTATAGTATTGGTTTTGGTTTATTGGAAAGCCATTTAGCACAAGAAAGGTAAAATTAATATGCAAATTTTGTTTTACTTGTTCAATGACGGTGGGCCAAAATAAAAGATGCATTAACTAAAATACGATCAGAAATTAAATATAAAAAAAAACAAGTTTTTTTTAACTGAAAGTAAGGAGCGACATTAAAACTTAAAACGAACAGAAATTATTCCGTATATGAAAGGGGCTGTCCCCTCCTCAACGCCTTGCTCTTTACGCTAAAGTTTTTTATTGTTTTAAAAAATGAAGTTGTAAGACAGAGTCAAACTTTAGCGTAAAGAACGAGTCGTTGAGGAGGGGACAGCCCCTTTCATATACGGAATAATTTCTGTTCGTTTTGATTTTTAATGTCGCTCCTTACTTTCAGTTTAAAAAAACTTGTTTTTTTATTTAATAGTATACTAGTGGTGATAATTTTAACGCATGATACCACTTTTACCCTAGCCTAAGTCCGTTACCCAAGATAAAAGAAAATATACTCGCTTCAAGCTTGCACTTTAGTTACATTTGGATTATGTTGCTGATTTTTCCTTTTGGGGATTTTTATTAACTCATGGTGACAGCCCCGGTAAGAAGTAAGGGTTCTCTGACCCCACCTCTGTGCTTAGGGAGAGCTCTAAGTTCTTGTTTTTACGATATCTACTAGAACGGGTCTTATCCCGGAACAAATTCATGGAACCTAAGTGCTAGTGTCCTGCATTCAGACATGATCTTACTTTTATGGGGTGGGAGGGGGCGTACATCCGTGTAATCATAAGATACAACAGAACGATTGTCAGAATTGAAAAAAAAAAACAGAGTTAGAGTTAATCCCTACCTACGGTGTCCCGATTCAGCCTCTTTAGGGGGATGGGTTCCTTAAATTTTGTCAACAGGTCCTTTAGCAGGAGGGTTTTCTGCAAAACTTGATTAGAGTTTATGGCTGTTGTCCTTCTTGGATCATGCGAAGGATCAGGAATATTTTGACCTGTGTGGGGCAAGCGAAAGGAGGGTCACTAATTTGTTGTCATCAGCACATCTGCCAAGTCACATCCCAACCGAGTTTGGTGAAAATTTAGGGCTAGGTATATATGCTTGGTTTACTAAATTCTGTGCCTAATGTAATTAGTTTTTCTAGATTAGTTTTAGTTTTTATGTAATTAGTAGCCTCGTAATTGGGTACCTCGTGTAACCTACCACTACGCTGATAAGTTTCGTGTTTTTTTTTTTTTCAAGGTAGTAACAAAAGTCTTTCAAGAAATACTTCAAATTAGCAGATGCCTTGCTTTGAAGCTTGCTCTCCATATGTCAAGAGTGGATTTGATATCAGAGTTGCTTTCTGTTTCTGTAGTAAGTCATTTTTGTAATCCTTGTTTAGTAACATTTGATCTTTTAGTAACTGCATGGGGTAGAATTGCACCTTTATCTAATGTGAATTTAAAAATAAAAGGAGAAAACAAAACCCGATCGAAAGATTCTTCAAAAAAAAGGAGTAGTGATGTATAATCTCCTGAATTTAGTCGATAGGTAAATAGTTAGATTTATTCAGCAGCTTAACATTAAATTTCAAAAATAAAAGCATATACAACAACATACACCTGAAGGCTGGAGATGCAGGGAGAAAGGCAAATTTAAAGCACATTTTTGACGTAACCAAAAATTGTTTGTTTTTTCCTTTTTTTACGGGAAAGACTAATTCATAAAAATTAAATGTATTCTCAGGTACGCGTCAAAAGGATCTTGGTGTGTTGACAAAATATTTAAGACCGGTAAAACTATTACTGCTACTGCTGGCAACTCGTTACGATACCAAGCCACCTGAGGTCAACACAGCCATTTACATTACACCTCCACCTGACTCTATTCAGAGTTTCTCTGTTTACTCGCTCACATAAAGCTTAAACAAATTTAATGGTTATGGATCAAGCGTTTCATACTACAGTGGAATATTTCTCTTTCTTTTTCAGGAATGAAAAAAATCCTGTTGGCCACGAGGAATAGGACTAGAGCCATCCTAGCATTTGATCAAGGAGGGTAGGGGTTTCAAGTCTCTTCTTTTGGGTACTAGTTTTGGCCTGATATCTATTAAGACTAATATAGATACACTAAATAGCACAAAACGTTCATTTTAAACATATTTTTTTCTATTGTAGAGGGTGACAGATCTAAGCAATCCCTTAGGTTTGCATTATGACCTCAGGTTTGGCTTTTATGCAACAATTTTGGGTAATGCTGCTGACACACCAGGCAATATAACTAAGCCTGAAATATGTACTATCCCACAATGGTTCTACACTAGTTTTAGATACATTTACAGACAAACTTCAAGCCCAAACGTGCCAGAACTTATTCTAGTTCTACCGAAAGCACGGCGCTTGTGGACTTGTCGCAACATTAAGAAGCCTGGATTTAGTACATTATTGGACAAACACCGCCCTGTTAAAAGATTCGGCCTTATCAAACTCCCAAGAAGTCCCCAAAGATTTTAATTCTGTTTTGTACAATTTCTGATCATTGTAATATGTGGTATCCAACTTATCTCCAAGTCGCTGAATCTATCCTCTCTAAAATAGGCTCAATCGTTGCAAAGTCAGTTCCATCACTTTTCAATATATTCAGACAGTTATGTCTTTTTTGTTGGCGCTAGATCAACCACTGGTCTTTCTTTTTTTTCTTGTTTTTTCTTTCTTTTTTTTTTTAATGTGCCAACTTTTTATTCTATACAATACTTTAAATTTCTTAACTGCCATAAGGAATTACATTGGATTTCTTGCTTAAAACCATTAATCAATCGAGACTGCAATTGAAGACGAGCAATCTAAAAGTTTATTTTCATATTTGTTGCGTTGGCAGAGTCTGATTTAATTGAATCATTACGAAATTGATCCAAATTTTTTTAGAAACTCAAGCTTTCGTTATTTTGGAATTTCGTTATTTTTATATTTGGATGTTATTTCTATTTGGATGGAAAATATGCAAAAGCTATGGTTATGAGAATCTATGCCGTGGGACAGAAAAAGGAATTGAGGCCAGATTCTGCAGCATTTTGTGGTCAGATTCGGTACTAATTTAG
Organism: Artemia sp. Qi Xiang Cuo; assembly: GCF_049724085.1. Taxonomy (NCBI): domain Eukaryota; kingdom Metazoa; phylum Arthropoda; class Branchiopoda; order Anostraca; family Artemiidae; genus Artemia; species Artemia sp. Qi Xiang Cuo. Next base: position 26,471,230 of record NC_142804.1, on the reverse strand, counting down.
AACCATATTACGTGTTTAAGATGGAATGCTTGCAATGGAAGAATGGCTTAAAATAAGTGGCTTAAAATATTGAGAATCTGGCCTATTTCAGAAAGATTTTCAGATTTCAGATTTTCAGATCAGACAGATTTTCAGACTATTTCAGAAAGATTTCGTCTCTATTTTGTCCTTCAATTGTGTTTTAATCAAAAGTAAAGAAACTGTAAACCTTAATAAAACTTTTAAAACGTCATTAGTAAAATTTTGAAGTACTCTTTCTAGTTTTCAGTAAAGCACAATTAACACTCTAGCCTTTAGGGGGGTTGAGGCGCTGATAGCCTCACTCATATCTTTTAAATATAAATAATATTTTTTTGAACAGATGTCTATTGCTGTGATGCCCACATGAAGAGACAAAAAAAAAGTCAAAATACTCATCCTGCTATGGGAAAAAACAAAATTTTCATTGTCTTAAGGCATTTGAGATTATCAAATTGGTTTTATTATTTTTATGTGACGCCTTTTTTCTGTCCGATCGTTTTACGCTTGTATTATTAAGCTCTTGAACTAAGGGTAACCAAATTTAGGAGAAAAACTGGAAGAAAAATGTTAGTTTCTCTGAAAAAGACTGACAAACTTTTTTCCAAACGGCTCGAAACTTACAGTTGTAAGTTCATGAACCAAGGGGATCTTAATGCATCATAAAAAAAAATATATAAAAAATTTCGGATCGCCAGAAGTTAGGGCCCAAAAAATTCTTTTCTCCGAACAGCTTGAAACTCAAAACTGTAGATCCCTGAGGCAAGGGATCTGCAAAAAAAATAATATACACACAAAGAAATTAATTTGGAGGCATGGGCTCATAGTGGGGCCCAAAAGAGAGTCCAAAATTGATAAGATCAGTTTGAAACTTAAATCCTGAAGTCGTTGGGCCATGTTGACCTCAGTATATACGAAAAAAAATTAAAGAAAATTTGATATCCTTGAAAATCAGGCCAGAAAATGGTCCAAAAATCTTTTTTCAGATTGGCTTGAAATTTTCAAGGATTTTTGCCTGGGCTAAAGGGACTAGAAATTTTGTTTGAAAGGGGAGGGTGCAAGGGGCCTGAAAATGGTCCAAAACTTTGTTGTCCGTGACCAATTTTAAATTTTCAGCCGCAAAGTCCTTGGCAGAGAGGAACCTAATATGAAAAAAATAGTTTGAGGCCAATAATCCCCCAAAAATGGTGCTCAGAATTTCTGATGAGCTTAAAGCTTATGCCATTAAACCTTTGGGCCAAGAAGAACACAAAGCGCAAAAAAATTGGAAAAAAAATATGTTGGTCACCACTAAAATGGCCAGAAAACTTTTAAGAATATCCCTATAGTTAACCGATAATGAAGCTATGTTAACTAAAAAACGGACTAGCTAATTTTTGCGAAGTCCTTTCAACAAAAAGTAAAGATCCTTAATAAAACCCGAAACGATCAGATATAAATTCATATAACGATTCAAACTTAAAACTCATGTAAACTACTATGAATGAATAAATCAATCCCAAAACGAACAGAAATTGAATCGAAAAATTGCATCAAACAAAGATAACAGATAGCTGCTATGGATGAAAAGATGAATCCTAAAACGAACAGAAAGTAAACCGAATGATAAAGTCAAACTTAAAACAAGCAGAAAGAACCACAAATATGAAGAGGGCTACAACCACCATCGCTACAACTCCCAAACCTCCACCAGCCAGAGCCTCATCTCAAAACAAATATACTTAAATAAATAACATTAAAAAATCAAAAATTACTGAGAATTTCAGAACTTAATACCAGTATATCTGAGACAGTGGATCTAGGTTAATTAGTCTCCTATTCAGTAAATTTTTGTCCAGACTTCCTTCCTTTTAATCGCATTCCTTTCAAATGTGTTGACAAAAAACTGTTGAATGATATATTGATTTATCAGTTCAAAATATTGCTTTAACAAACTAATTAGATTGCTTCAAAAATTACCAAAGTTCATTTTAATTTTTTTTTATTTTGGCATGAATTTTCAATATTTTTGAATGAAAATAAAAACAAACGGAAAAGGTTTGACCAAAGCGTCCTTTAAAAGTAGTAAAATAAAGTGGAAAATCGCTTATGTAATTATTCTATTGAATGTTTTTTGTTTCCCTTAATTTTAAGATCAATCTAATTAATAGTATCAGTTATCTCTATGTTTGATGTGACTATTCATTTTAATTTCTGTGTTTTTTTTAATAGCAATTTCTATCTGTTTTTGTTTGAGTAACTATATGAATTTATTTCTGCTAGTTTACGTAGTTTACGGTTATATTTGGCTTTTAACTTTTCTTTGAAAAACATTTTTGAGAGAAAATGTTTTCTTTTAAGTCATTTGCAAGTGCCATACAAACTAGCTTCTAGGGTATTAAGTTGAAGTAGAGGCGTTCTACAAATTTTGAGCGTCAATTCGTCAATTATTTATAAATTCAACAATAAACAATACAATCACTTCTTCATTCACTTGATTCTTCAAGCATAGTCCGCCAGGTGTCCATCAAATCTATATATGACCTAATTGTGTGAAAACCAGTTTTTTTCATCGCGTACTTGTGGATCCCAAGTGCTTTTTGATCACGTAATATAATTGCCCTATATTATTTCATGTTTTTTTACAATTATGAAAAACAAGAGGAGAATACAATGGTAATAACTTATATGTAAAAAATTGCCAAAATTTGCTTCTTTTCAGTGGCTACAAATGGCTATTTCAAAATTTCAATCAGTGCTGAGACGGGTGTGGGGGCATCTAAAGAGGGCGAAGGGGGCTTGTTACCCTTCGATCATTTTTCAACATGCCCTGGAGGTTTCAACTTAATACCCTCAGCTGTTCCTGAGATATTTCTGACACGTCCATCTGACAACCAACATGCGCATATGTGTTTTTGTTTTGTTCAGTATTCCCTGAAAGTAGTTGCAGCTAGAAGTGATCGCAGTCACAGTTGCTATTAGTCGAAATCGCAAGTAATAACAATTGTAAGTGGTCGCAGTCGCAAGTAGTTGTAGTCGCGATCGCAAGTCGTTGCATTCACAGTAGTACTAGTAACAGTAGTGGTCCTTAACGTTTCAAGTTAATATCTCTTATCCATTCCTCCGATACTACAGATACACCCTTTTGATAAAATGGATGCACTTGGTGTCTTTTGATTTGGCTCAACATCCCCCTCAATATTCTTTGAAGTTTCGCCTTAATACCGTTGGCCTTTTCTTTCGTGAATTATGCTATGGCCAAACCAGACAATTTGTAAGCCTCGTCAATTATGGAAAGTGTTATATTTGTGTTAGTGTTGTGTCTTCTAGCTTCCTCCTCCTCCTCCTCTTACCTCCTTTTTAAACCGAATGATGTGATAAAATTTAAAGAAGAACTGTTGAGGCTATTTAAGAGGCTAGTGAAAGTAGAAGTTCCCAATAATCCGGGTTTTTTTCGACCATTTTTATATGACGGTGCGTAGTGAAAACTTTGGCCCTTGGGGTGGTTAAATCCCGAAATTACGTTCTTTAGAGAAAAGTGGGAATTACGCTTACTAATGTGTAGTTTTTACTCACTCTTTTACGAATTATATGAGCAAGCGAGGTCACGAAGGTTGCTACAGTTTTAAAAATATGTGTTACAAAGAAACACATTTTTAATTTATGTCCTATTTTGTCAAAATGTTTAATCTGTTGCTATCATTAAGAAAATAATATGTTTTCTATAGTCTTCTGGATGATTTTCTTTTACATGGGGTTCTTATTGGGTTAAGGGGGGATTCAGCCCCATATGCCACTCCCCCATAGACGAGCCATTGATAATAACCACAGTTTCCATTAGAGTTCTATCTTAAATTTAAAAAATCTGTATTTGAGCCAGGTATTAATTCTGCTCATTATTGGCTCATGACTTTGGTGTATATATCATTCGATTCAACCTATTGTTTACTATACATGGCGATGTCCAACTATACTTAACTGGCAAAATTTGTGGCTCACGTATTTTTACGTTTAGATTACTGATTAGCTTCCTTTATTGTTTCAGCTCTCGGGGCTTGACTTCGATGATGACATCTTAGATCTTATACGACGTCGAGAATTGGAACATTTATTCAACGGAACTGTTGTTGAAACGGCTTTGAAGAGGACTGAGTCCCAAAACTTATCTGGTGAAGGTCCTACGCTACTCTCAAGATTTGGGAAACTAGGAAGTATAGCTACAGGATTTTGGGGCAGTAAAAGGAAATAGGGGGAAATAGTTATTCTCTTTTTTTGTTACTTATTTCGGGCAATACAGTTTTAACAAAAGTGAGTTTTTTATGCAAAATGAGTTGTACTTTTTCATTAAACAGAAAAAAGATCTTATTCACTTTGTTCAACTACTCGCTTAATTTTTATGCTAACATAGTTGGAGTTTTTCTCTAATTTGAATGATGAAGAGCTTCTAGAAATAAAATTAAATTAATGGAAAGAGGTACTCCTAGACTTGTTCTTTTTGGCGATTCTAAATCAGCATTAGTAGTTTTAAATGGTTAACATCAATTAGAATAACTCCGTAAAAGAAACGAATGGTAAAAATAAAAAAGAGGTTATGTTGTTTATTTTGATGATATTCATAAGTCACCATCAAAGGAGATATTTAACCTACAAGTAAGAGAAGAAGAACGATATTTTCGAAAATTTGTATCTGTGTGCTTTCAGGGCCGGAATATTTTGATGGTGGAGTTGCTTTATTTCTTCCAAGATTAATGCACAATTAGGTTCCTAAATAAATATACTTTAATGTTTGTTTGAGTGTTTTAAGTTGGCAACGAATCGTAATAGGTTAATGAGTATGAACGCCTGTGGAAGGAGGAAGATAGTGAAGGTCGGTCAGAGATCTCTTTTGCATTAATAGAAAATGGGAAAATCTTCCTAGCTCTAGAAGGTTTTCAGATATGGTTTTTTCTAATGGGATGTGTGTGGTGGGTTTACTTTATTTCTCCCAATTAGATTTTTAAAGAAAGAAATTGAATTGTTGGTTGGAATACTTGCAGTTGGCCCAGAATCGTGATAATTTAGTAGATAAGAACCCCCGAAGAGGGAGGAAGATAGTGGATATTTTAGGTGTGTCGGAGGGCTCTTTTGTCTTAGTAGAAAATTAATGTGATAGAGTTGCTTGATTTCTTCCAAGAATGAAACACAATTTGGTTCTTAAGGAAACAAGTTGAAACGTTTGTTTGAGTGCTTGCAGTTGCCAGTGAATCGTAATAAGCTAGTGAGCCAGAATACCCGAGGCTGGAGGAAGGTAGTGGATATTTTAGGTGTCTCGGAGGGCTCTTTTGCCTTAATAGAAAATTAAAGTGTGATTAGATTGGCAAAGGTGTTGGGGTGGATTCTTAAATCAATCAGTGTTTATGATTAAGGTGAAATAATGCATAAAATAAAATATATAATAATGAATATAGTATACACAAAAAGTAGGTATAAACTATTGGTCCTAGAAGATTTCCAGATATGGTGATTTTTTTTTTCTTATAGGTGTGTGATAGAGTTGCTTCCTTTCTTCCAAGAATGAAACACAATTTGGCTCTTAAGGAAACAAGTTGAAACGTTTGTTTGATGGCTTGCAGTTGCCAGTGAATCGTAATAAGCTAGTGAGCCAGAATACCCGAGGTAGGAGGAAGGTAGTGGATATTTTAGGTGTCTCGGAGGGTTCTTTTGCCTTAGTAGAAAATTAAAGTGTGATTAGATTGGAAAAGGTGTTGGGGTGGATTCTTAAATCAATGGTTGTTTATGATTAAGGCGAAATAATGTATTAAATAAGATATGTAATAATGAATATAGTATATATATAAATAGTAGGTCTAAACTATTGGTCCTATAAGACTTCTAGATATGGTGATTTTTTTCTTATAGGTGTGTGATAGAGTTGCTTCATTTCTTCCAAGAATGAAACACAATTTGGTTCCTAAGGAAACAAGTTGAAACGTTAGTTTGTGTGCTTGCAGTTGCCAGTGAATCGTAATAAGCTAGTGAGCCAGGATACCCGAGGAAGGAGGAAGGTAGTGGATATTTTAGGTGTATCATAGGACCCTTTTGCGTTAGTAAAAAAGGAAGTGTAATAAAAATGACAAAGCTGTCGGGGTAGATTCTCAATCAACGATTGTAAACGAACAGACCTAAACTGTTGGTTCTTTAATATTTTCAGTTAGGAGGATTTTTTATAGTGGGATATATAAATAGTACATCTAAATTACTAGTTCTAGAAGATTTTCAGGTATGATTTTTTTTTTTTTCCCTATAGGATGTGTACAGGAGGGTGAAGGCCTCTGGATAATTTCGAGTAAGGGAATTTATGCTATGTTCGAAATACATGAGAATACGTTTAAAATCGAGAGTTTAAAATTTGACAATATGGAAGATGGTTGGAATTATTTTAGAAAAATATTTGTGAAGTTGCTGAAGGTGTCTTAGGGAAGAAATCTAGGACTACAGCTAAGAATATTAGTGAAAAAGCTTTATTTTTAATAGAGAGGAGAAGAGGGTTGTACAAGAATTATCTGAGTGATAGATCATATGATGCAGCTAGAGGGCATAATAGTAAAATATTATACTGGCATGTTAATAAATTGAGATGGAGTAGTCAATCTGAACTTGTCCCAGTTTAAGATAGGAACGGGCCCATAATTAGTGATAAGGAAAGAGTTAGAGAGAGATGGGCAGAACATTTTGAGAATGTGCTAAACCGAGATAGAGTTGCAGGAAAAGATAAAGAGAAAATGAAAAATTTTGTGATACTTTGGATGTGAAGTAAGATTTGTTTTGTGAAAAAGAATTAGCGACAGTACTAAAAATATTAAAAAATAATAAGGCTCCAGATGCTGATTATGTGGTAAATGACTATTTTAAATATGATGGTTCTGAGGTTAGAAATAAGTTACTGAAGATTATGAATACGATATTTGAAAAAGGAGGAGTACCTAGTGAATTCAGGAAAACCTTAGATAAACCACTGTATGAAAAAGATTATAAGAGTGAGTGTGGTAATTATTGAGGCATTAGTCTGGTCTCTGTAGATAGCAAATTATTTAGTACTATGATATTTTTTAGACTGAGAGATGCTGTAGACAAAGTTATAAGAGAAGAACAGTGCGGTTTAGAAAAGGTAGAGGATGTATCGACAAAAGTTTCACTCTTAGGTTAATAATTGAGAAGGGCCCGAGTTATCAAACAACTTTAGTACCAAGTTTTATATTTTTTGGGGAAGCTTTTGAATCAATTGACAGTAGAGCTGTGGCGAATGTCCTATTCTTGCATGTCATATCAAATAAATCCGTTGAAGTGGTTAGTGATATGTACAAGAAGGACATTGCTGCGCTTAAGCTAGAAAGTGAGGTTAGTTGCTGGTTTTGTATTAAATCAGGAGTTAAGTTGGGTTGTGTTCTATCCACTTTATTTGGATTAATTTGATTGTTTTTGTCTTAAGGAGCACCGGAAAGGCAATGGGAGACCACGGAATCAAATGGGGAGGAAAAAGTCTCCTGGACATAGATCATGCTGATGATTTAAGCATCCTAGATGAAAGTGTGAGAAAAACGAATGAACTTTTAGAGGTTTTGCGAATTCAGGGTGCTAGAATAGGTTTGAAAATTAATGTTAAGAAGACTAAGCCACTAAGGCTAGGAGTAAGTGAAGATGAAAAGGTGATGTTGGGTAACAAAAAGATTGATCAGGTGGGCAGCTTCACTTCCCTTGGTAGTATTATTAGCAGTGGCCTATCCAGAGGGGGGTAGGGGGTGCTCCCCCCTAACGTGGTGTAATTTACTTAATAAACGCAAGTTTGCGTTAATTCAACTTGCTACTAATGCAAGTTTATCTGATTAATCTATTTTGCGCCCCCCACCACCCCCCCGCCTAAAAAAAATCCTGGATCCGCCCCTGATTATTAATAAAGATGATGGGAGCAGTGAAGATGTTAAAAGTAGAATAGCCAAGGCACAGGTTTTTTTTACAGTTAAAAAAAAGTTTGGAAGAATAGGAAGATTAGTCTACAAACTAAGATAATAATATTGAACTTTGAAATGGTTGAAGTATCTAAGTATAGCCCTAAAGCACAAGTGATTCGGATAGCAGACGGATAATTGTGTGACGGCTCCCAGTAAGATTATTTGAAGAGTCTTCTGGGTACCCGGCTGACTGACCATAATCCGAACGATAGGCTGTAGGAGAAGCATGGTTCAATACCACTTTCTAGGGCTAAAATGACAGAAAGGTTGAGGTGGCTATTGCACATTGTGCGGAGGAAGGATGACAGATTGCCGAAGATTGTCCTTTTTTGCCAACCGTCGAGGGCTAAGCAGGAATCAGGTCGTCTTCGTCTGGGGTGGGAGGATGTCATAAAGAAAGATTTAAAGGAAATGGGAACTTCCTGGGAGGGTGGAAAGAGAGAGGTTCTGACTGGATTACGATAGATGAGAAGCATTCACTGCTGTGTTGGCCTTTGGCGGCTCGGTGCTACGGTGAGTTGTTAGTAGTAGTAGTAGTAGTTTTCCAAAAGGAACTTTTGGAACGTCGGATCAAACCTGGTGTTTCTTTCTTCTTCTTCTTCTTTCTGAAGTGGCATGACTGGTTTTGCTATTAAACAAGTTAGGATATATTCCTAATTCGGATTTAGAAGTTCTTTTCATTTAAAATAAATAGCTTTTGAAAGGGTAACGATAGACGTATGGGAAATGTACATTAATACGAACAACTTACACATTGATTAATGCTAACCCTATTGACAAATTATAGCACACTGAATCTTATCATTTATTGAAGAAAAATAGAAAGACTTTTTCCTTAAATTAAACTAAATAGTGGCTTTACACCATACATTAAAACGAACATAAAATGAACTTTATATAAGAGAGGGTGCCTACTCCCTGATCTTTATAGCGAAGCTGATCTAGCGCTTTACGGAAAGCATTTCAGAGTGCAGCCAATATCGCAGTTGGTAGTTGCAAATATATACAGAAAACGTCGTCTATTTTGTGTCAACTATTTGTCATTTGTATAATGGGTATTTCTATGAGAGAACGCCTGGCTATCCTGTCTCCCCCATATTAGAAAAAAACTGCTCATTTTTTAAACACTCCCACCTATAGGAACTATAAAGGCATGTCATTTTGTAGGGACGTTTATTTTGATTTGTTCCTGCTATATTGCGTATATCCTAAAACTATATCGCTATAGATCTTAAGACTATTGGAACTGCAGCGGAGGGTTGGGGATTTCATCCCTCCCTGCACCCCTTGGAAGTCAAGGATATAGCAAAGTGTAGTTTTTGTAATATTTAAAAATACAATTATATATTCGACAATAAGTGTTTTTTTTTATGGCATAGGTTTTTCCAGTGGCAGCGCGCTACCGCTGCCTATCTAAAGAGCCAAATGCTTTCAATATATTTGTTTCTTACTTTTTAATGAACAATTTTTTACCCCTGGGCCGTTTTGTAAGGAAGGGATGGGTGTAGAAACTTTAGCGGGGACGCATTGGGAGGGGGGAGGAGGATTTCGATTAGAAATTGAAAGTTTTAGTGCCCGTTTTAAGATTCAAACCAGATTTGAAGACAACGAGCCCCTCTCGTTCCCCTTTTTTGTATACTTAACCCACCCTTGCGACGCTCCAAGACATCTAATCAAAATTAGGAAATAGCTATCTTGTTGAAAATGATAAAAGGGTTCAATAAATTTGCCTCTGGGGATAACATGACCCCTACAGCCCCTGGAGCAAGGGCTGTAAATAAAGCAAATGGCAAATTGTTTTGATGTTGTATTTTGATTAATTAAAAAAGCTTTTTCCACAAAATAAGTTTTTCCAAAGAACAGCAAAGAACTCCATTAAACCAAAAATGAGCAAAAATAAAATCAAATAATATACCAAGCGTGAAGCTACCACAAATCAGCATCGATAAATAAATGAAACCCAAAACGAATAGAAATTACAATAAATGTCCGAGTCAAACTCAAAACGAGCAGAAATTAACATGAGTAGGGCTCAAAACTACCGTGCCTTCCCAAGGCCAGAACATAATTTGCACTTTACTGAGAAAAGTATAAATGTTTTTACTTTTATAACTTTAATAAATCAAATAATATTAACACTTTGATTAATAAATATCAGTATATGTATATTAAACTGACAAAGCACATTCATTTGTATTTTTTTCTATTTTCAATATGTATTCCATTTTCAATCGAATGAGCCCTTTCCGAAGTTTATACAAAAACTCCTTCGATACGAAGTGCCCTAGTCTAAACCAAAAAAAAAAAAAAAAAATACATTGCACCCACATCGCTCTTTATATAAAAATATCAAACCTTCCAATCACTTTCGACTATTAAAAAGGGTACTAGCCCTTTCAATTTTCAATCGAATGAACCCTTTTTGAGTTTCTACGTCAACGCTTTCTACAAACATCTTATATGCCCCCGGGGCATAAATTACAACCCTTGCCCTGAGGGCTTTAAGGAGTTTGTCATCCTCAAAGACCTAATTTCCATAACTTTCAGCTATGTTGAACAAAATGACTATCTCAAGATTTTGATTGGATGTGTTTGGGAAATGGTGGGCGTGAGAGGGGCGTCAGTTGCTTTCCAATCACTTTCAACTATTGAAAAAGGAACTAGCCCTTTCAGTTTCCATTCGAAGGAGCCCTTTTTAAGTTTCTACGACAACGCTTTCTATAAAAACCTTAAATGCTCCCAGGGCATAACTTACTACCGTTGCCCTGAGGGCTAGGAGGGGGGGGGGTATTGTCATCCTCACAGACCTAATTTCCATAACTTTCAACTACGTTGAACAAAATGGCTATCTCAAAATTTTGATTGGATGTGTTTGGGGAAATGGTGGGCGTTAGAGGGGGGTTAGTTGCCCTTCAATCACTTTCGACTATTAAAAGGGCACTAGCCCTTTCAATTTCCAATCGAATGAGCTCTTTCTAAAATTTCTACGACAACGCTTTCTATAAAAACCTTATATGCCCCCAGGGCATAACTTACAACCCTTGCCCTGAGGGCTGTGGAGGGATTGTCATCCTCAAAAACATAATTTTTATCTGGAAATCAACTACGCTGAACAAAATGGCTATCTAAAAATTTTGAATGGATGTGTTTGGGGAAATGGTGGGCGTGAAGGGGTGTTAGTTGCCTTCCAATCATTTTCGACTATTAAAAAAGGCACAAGCCACTCCAATGTCCAATCGAATGAGCCCTTTTCGAAGTTTCTACGACAACTCCTTCGTTACGAAGTGCCCTGGTCTAAGGAAATAAATAAATAATATATAATACATTGTGCCAACATCGTTCTTTACTTAGGCAGCGTGATTGCGCTGCCTATGATCAGCCCGAGCTTTCAACGATCGTTTTATGGATCAAAAGTATCAAATATTTTGTTCAGAGGAAGAATAGAGGTCTCGGAAATGGGCTAAAAACCATTTGTCCCTGATCAGTTTAAAACTTGCAGCCTTAAGTCATTGGGCCAAGAGCAAATTAATGTACACAAACTTGTTCTTAACTTAATGTACAAAAAAATCCCCCCCCCAAAAAAAGGGGGTTAAGAAACTTTTTCCGATCAGTTTTAAACATATCTTTGAGTCCTTGGGCTTTCTTCCGTGCCCTTTTCTGCTACCCCGTCCCCTGGTAACCCTCATGGTATTGGATCAAAACCTTTAGGCATTTGTTTTGCAGAATTATCTAAGCCTCTATTAAGTCTGCTTCTTGGGTTGACATCACCTCCACAGTCCCAGGGAAAATGGCTCTAAATTATGTTTTGTTTTAAAATTTTGAGCTTTTATTTGTTGGTCGCAAAACTAAATTGTGCATTTGTTCTAATTATTTTATTCTCCTTTTAATTTTACGAGTTTTAATTGTTTTTTACATTTTACGTATTTCACATTGACCCATTTGTAATTTGGACTGATGAAATTTTTGTTGAAGGATTAATATTTTTTTTTTTTTTTTTTTTTTTTTTTTTTTTTATTGAGGGTAAAGTGCGAATTCGGCCCATTTGGGCTTGTCATAGCCGTTTTTCAGTAGTAAATATTATCTTATCCCTTATCTTATATCAATTACCTATTAGGGTTTTAATAGGTAGGCTCTAATAAAAAAAGGCGGTTATGTTTGGTCTTGGTGGCCATGGTGGTCACAGTGGCAGATCCAGGGGGCCGTAGGGGCCCGGCCTCCCAAGATTTTTTCTGGTGCCCTCGTTCCTTATTGTTTTTTTCTTTTTTTCAGAATACATTTGTCAATTTGGTAAATTATTGGCACCTTTGTCACACTGCCCCCCCCTCAAGATTTTGCTCATTGGCACCCTTGTCATATTAGGCCTCCCTCAAGATTTTGCTCTAGATCCATCCATGGGTGGTCAAACTAACTAAGAGTTCTTAGATATTGTGTTCTAGACCCAGATTTTTCATGATTTCCCCAAGGGTATTCTCTGAAAACGATAAGCATGCCTGAGCAAATTTAAATACGATATCTCACAGTCACTTTCTGGCATTCACAGTCACTTTCTGGCATTTGACCTGTTAACACCTATGCTGGGTTAAATTTTTGAAACCCGTTTTTGGAAGTTATTATAATCCAAGTTTCAGTCATTGACCAGTTTTGAGCTATATTAACTGGATTTATTGTTTTACTATTATGTCAAGGCCCATGAAATTCACATGCCCTGAGTGCGGACTTCGTGCCGCCAGCGGAACAGTGCAGTCGGTGTCAACAGTGGTTTCATCCAAAATGTGCAGGCATTGCTACTGAGGAGAGAAAAAAAATGTGGTGAGTGGTTTTGCTTAAGCTGTCAGTCTCCCCGGTCTTTGAATGCATACCCAGAGCCACCTGTAACGCCACTTTCTCTACCCCCTGGCTCTAAACCACGCTCTACACCCAAGTCTGCCACAAAACCTACAACCCCCAAATCAATTTAAAAAAATCAAGCTTCCCAAGTCCCTCCTTGTGTTGACTGTGTTAAACATATCAAACAGCTGGCTGATCTCCGAGCTAAATACAATTCCCAGTTAGAGAAGAATTCAGAGCATGAAGTAGCCATAGAAGATTTGAAAAAAACAAGTTGATATTTTTCTCAATGACCCAAAAATTGGTAACGATATACTCCATGAACGTGATCTTGAAATAAAAAATTGAGTGAAAATATCAACTCCCATTATTCCCAACGTCTCCTTATGGAAGATGAACTCTGCAGTCTAGAAAACAATCAAGTGACCCTTAAATCGAAAATCATCAAATTACAAGAGGATTTAAAAAACAACGAAGCAATTATTACTACACTAAGGAATCAATTATCAGAGTTCAGCAAATCCAGCATTAATTGCAGAGTATCCCATGAGAGCATATAAATACCTACGTGTAGTATGACTACTGATGACGCCCTTGAGTTCGTGAATAGTCCAGTGACTTCCGGTTTTTCACATAAATTATCAGGTGATAATGAACTAAACAAAAAGGTTATGGAGAAGTCATTACCAGACGATGACGTTTTTATTATCTTTTGAAAAAATTACCAAAGTGAAGGATAAAAGTGAAATAAATATAAAAATAAGTAGAAAGAAAATGTGATCTGCGAGCATTTTAATAGTGGTTTCTGCAAGTTTCGCAAACAATGCAAGTTTCTACATATTTGTCGTCAGTTTATTTCGGGAGTTTGTGTGTCTTATTAGTGTATTTTTGACCATGTTGATCTTTGTTGTTTTATCTTGTATTGATAAGTCGTGTACTTTTGCTCATGCATCTTCAGTATTGGCGCGCAGTTTTAAAACCCAACGTTTTTTAGAGCGACGCCGAAAGTATTCACGACCCCCCCCCTCCCCTTGTTCGTGTTCCATTCGACTTTCTATCCCCCTGCATACCCGTTACAGAGCAGGATGCCTCAGGAATCTATCCCTCGAAACAATCCTCCGCCCCAAGTACTGACGCGTGCCAAGTCAGTCCCATCCCCCCCAGCACGTTCCTCACTTCGGACCATCCCAAAACCCCCCCTCACTCACATTCCTCCCAAAAATCAACTTCCTTTCGACTCCTTTCTTCTCCGTGCGTCCAAGAAGTTACCGGCCGGTTCTGGACTCCACCCGTTATTTGCAGAAACAAACCCAACCCCGCCCCGCTCAGACACCCCCACCGTACTTCCCTCCCTCAGCATCATCTTGCCCCCCAACCTCCCCATTTAAAGAACACTCCCAACTTGACTTATTCCCAGATCACCAGGAAACGTTTCTCCCTTCCCTTGCACTTTATCCCCCCTGGCTACCCTACCAGTATGACTCTGGTTTAAGAGTAACCGGGCAGAATGATCCTCTTTTAACACCTCCATGCAGAGTTTCTAAAACTTCAGATAGTTACCGTTGTTTAGAGTCTCCGCTAGTACCTGCTCAATTAAATGCAATTGTATTTGAAAAAGATGGATTTGATCCCCCTGTCCCTTGTTCTCACTATCCGAGTTTAGCCCCCGTCAAGAATTCCACTAGAACCCCCGACCCCATCTTTAATATAAAAAAGAAGTAAAGTGTAAAAACGGTACCTTCACAAGTCGCTTTCGATTCCCCTAACTTTTGTTGAGCAACGCTGAAAGCCTTAACTTTGAAAAACTTAATGAATTAGACACCCTTTCTAAAATATATAGATTAGATGTAATCGCTATTACTGAAGTTCAAGCTCAAAATTTGCACATGTTAAAGATTTATAATTTTTCTCAGTTTGTTAAACTCAGACCAGAAAACCACCCTCTGGGTAAGAAAGGTGGCGGAATTATGTTCTTTATCCGTAATGATTTATACCCAAGTGAAATCCCAATTTCGTGTCTTAATCCCTTTGATGAAGTTATGTGGGTGTGTGTTCGACCTAAAGTCTTGCCGCGTCCTTTTAATTTAATTGTCCTTTGTTGTTTTTATTACTCTCCTAATCAGAGATCCGCTGACAAAATAAATTTTATCGAAAAATTACAATCAAGTGCTGACTTTGTACTATCAAAATACCCAAATGCAGGAATTTTCCTGATGGGTGACGCAAACGATATAAGACTTGATTCTACATGTAACACTTTTAATTTAAAACAGGTAGTTAATGTCCCTACTACAAAAGGCAATACTACTCTTCATTTAATTTGCACTAATCTTTCGAAGTTTTACAAACCCTTTCCACTCTGCCCCCTCTAGGGGGTAGTTACCACTTTAACCTTTTCCTATCTCCGCTGGCTAAAGTTAAACAGTCGTTTTCTACAACTGAAACCGCTTATAGACCTCTCACTGACTCAGGACTTTTCAATTTTGGCTCCGGAATTACTACTGAAAATTGGTCCACTGTGTATCAAACAAATGATGTTGACTTCATGGCTTTGTCCCTCCAAAATCTATTGAGGAGTAATTATGAATTCCACTTCCCTGAGAAAAATTTTAAAACGTGTTCTACAGATACTTATGTTACTGAGTCTTTTAAAAAAACTTATAAGAAAAAAAATCGATTTTTTCAAAGCATGTCGCATTACTGAGGCTAATAGTCTAAGGAAGTTCCTAAAGAAAAAATTAAGAAAAGCAGCTTCTAATTATTATAATAATAAAGTCAAAGATCTATATTCTAACAAGCCCAAGCAATGGTACAGAAAAATTAAAGAAATATGCGGAAAAAGTCCTTCCGAAATTGATTTTCATCTCCCTGAACCCCCTAATAAGACTGCCAACGATCTGAACTTGTACCTTGCTTCCATCGTGCAAAGTCTCCCCCTTTCACTGGCTCAAGTCCAACTATTCCTCCCAATACTTCCTTCCCCTTTATTTCTCCCTCTGATGTTATAAATAAAATTCTTAAGCTTAGAAAATCAAGTATTTGTGCCTTGGACATCCCAGTTGACTTAATTAAAGCCTTTTCGGACAAAATTGCTGAGCCTTTATCAAATATTTTCAACCACATCACAAAATTTGGTAAATTCCCAAGTTGCTGGAAACAATGTTTTATAACACCTGTCCCTAGAAAAAGCGCCAGTCTGACTTTCGCCAACATTTGCCCCATTACGCTCACTTCTGTTTTTTGCAGACTTTATGAAGGTTTCCTTTGTGAATGACTTAAGGATAAAATTTGTCCGCGTATTGACACCCGGCAGTTTTGTAACTTTAAGAAAACTTCCAACATCCCATTACCTTGTGCACTTAATGCATACCATCGTAAGTAACCTTGATAAACCAAATGTCTGGCTGAACCTTGTCTTAGTTGATTTCCAAAAAGCTTTTGACCTGGTTGACCACACAATCCTAATTCGTTCACAACTGGTTAACTTTAAACTTGATCCTCTGTTAGTAAATATCGTTATATCGTTTCTTTCAAATAGATCCCAAGTTATTAAATACAAAAATATTTTCTCTAGCCCCCTCCCCATATATTGTGGAATTCCTCAAGGAACCTTATTGGGGCCACTTTAATTTCTAGTTATAATTAACGATGTTAGTAGGGAGTTCCCCCAAAGGTAGAAATACGTGGATGACTTGTCGATCCTTGAAGTATGTCGTAGGAATATTAAAAGTGACCCCCTTGGAATTTTAACGCATATTTTGGATGAATCTAAGAATCTAAATATGAAAGTAAATTCCACTAAGTCAAATATAATGACGATAAATTTCTTGAAATCTATTCCCGCCTTCCTTGACCCTATCCCCCAAGATATTTCTGTGTCTTCCTTTAAATTACTTGGGATTACAATTTTCTATAATTTAAAGTGGGATATCCATGTGAAAGATATTGTCCGTAGAGCTAATGCGTCCATGTCTCTCCTTAAGCTCTTGTATAAATTTAATATCCCCCAATCCCATTCTTTAAGGATTTATACCTCCTTTGTCCGCCCGCATCTTGAATAGATAGCTAGATAGATAGATATTTATTGCAACAAAAGCCTTTTCGGGCCATGGAAAATAACAAAACAAAAATAAATACAAAAAAAAAACACACAATAAATTACTCATAATTCATCAAAAAAGTTTCTCTATGTGCCATACCCACTCTTACAAACTTACCCAACCTTCTAAAATAATCAAAATTTATAATTTTTAAAATTTTTTGAAGCCAATCCACCCCTCCAAAATCTGTTGAAAACACTTCCCTCCTCAAATTTCTTAACTCCTGGCATGTACCCATAAAATGGATAAGATCTTCCTCCTCTCCACACATAGGACACTGGTAAGGACCATTTTTAATCCTATAATTCCCAATATATTTCCTCCTTTCTCCAATACCCAAAAAATTACCACGAACCGAAATTACCTATCTTAAATCCTCACTATTCATCCCCGCTTTAAAGTAAACTTTCTCCCCCCAAACCTCCTTTGCCAGCTCATACAGCCCCAGGGACGCCGAGGATGATTTCTGATTCTGCCACCTTTGAATTTCCTGCTCTATTAGTCTATCCTTTACTTTTTTTGCAACTAGCCCCACTTCCACACCGAGCCCCTTCCCCTCATTCCAATACTCACTAAAACCACATCTATCAATAGTCTCTTTAACCCGATTTGTCCAAGAACCTTTCCTGCCATCTACTAGCATCTCCTCATATACATTCTTTACTAGCCTCCAACTAGGCAGATTTATAATCTTTTCCCAATAATTTACTATCAGCACTAACCTTCCCACCCTTAATGATAACAAACCTAAATCACCTTTTGATACTACATGATTAAACTTATCACTAACCCCCATTAACCGCTTAAAATACATCAACTGTAATCGGTCTACCTTATCAGCCTTCTCCATACCCCACACCTCTGCTGCAAAAGACATTACGGAAGCTAGCTTAGTCTGGAATATCCTTTTCTGAAGCCCAAGGTCTGTCAGGCCTACTTTCAAAACACTACTCTTTAAAACTAGCCATATAGCCCTAATACCTTTACTAGCTACATAATCAATTTGCCCTTTCCACCTACCATTTGAAGTAAACTTGCATCCTAAATAAACAAAATCTTCAACTACTTTAAGCACTTCTTCTCCTACACTAAATCTTTCCTCTATATTTCCATGTTGTCGAAATACCATAACTACTGACTTTGTGACATTTAGGACCAAACGCTTCTCATCTAGGTATGAGGACACCATTCCTAGCAGTTTTTGAAGGTCAGGCCGATCTTTAGCCACCAATACTATATCATCCGCAAATAACAGAGTGAACACCTGCATTGCAGACAGATTTAGAGTTGGGGCTCCCTGCCCTACCATATATTCTTCTATATCATTAAGATACAGGGAAAACAACCTAGGTGAAATTGTACAACCTTGTTTAACCCCTAACCTACTGACAATTGCCCAAGAGTAAGACTTTCCTACCTTAAATACCATTCTAACAACCAAATACATTTTAACAACCAATCCTACAAAACGTCTCGGCAGCCCTAACTTTATAAGTCCTTCTACTAACAAGTCTCGTGAAACTTCATCAAACGCACCTCGCAGGTCCAAAAAAGCTGCGTATAGCCTACCATCCCTTTTCCTCATATACTTCCTAACAAGCCCATACAAAATAAATATCTGATCTACCCCACTATAATCCTCTCGAAACCCTGCCTGAATTTCAATTAACTTATTTGATTCATTAAGCCAACTATCTAATCTAGCCACTAACACTTTACAAAATAATTTACTAAGGCTATTTCCTAAATGAATCCCTCTATAATTCTTATGCAATGCTCGGTCTCCCTTTTTAAAAAGTGGTAAAACTATTGAAATATTCCACTGTTGAGGCCAAACCAACTTGCTAAGGACACTTGAAAATAACGTTGATAGCAAAGGCAACAAATATACCCTAGACCACTTCCAGAGCCTTGTTGGGATGCCATCAACTCCTGGTGCTGAGGTCCCTCTCATCTTCTTTAGCGAATTCCATATTTCCTCACTTCTTCTTCTTCTATTTAACAGCAGGCGGGCTTTTCAGTAAAGGTATTTAGCCCTTTTCCTTTTGCTTCACTCTGTGGGCTACAGAGCTACTGGCTTGATTGCCTCATAGTTATTAGATATATTCAGATATCTTTCAGCAGATCTTTTGACTCTAGGAGTTCAAATATAAGATGATAGATGTCGATTTCTATGCTCTGTGTGCAGGTATAGTTGGCTAGGCTCTTGGCTGATAGTGGGATTTTGTGGTGTTTGAAGTATTTTAACAGTTTACAAAGCAAGGTATGTTGTGCAGACGTCAGCATATTACATTCAAATAGGCAATGGTCAATTGTTTCATTATTCATATTACAATGCCTGCAAAGAGGGGACAGGGGAATTGAACCACTTGAATTAGAAAGCTTATATGAGAATGCAAGGAAATTTTGTCCATTTGTTCCAGAACGAATTCTATGATAAATTTTAGAAAGATACTTATTGGGAAAGGGGGAAAGTATAGGATTAATCTTATTAAAATTAATATCTGATAGACTCCATCGGTAAATATCTCTAATTGGGATTGGTCTCACGCTCGGCTTGTCAATATTTATAGCATTTTTTGATATTTCATCAACCTGATGATTACCACTTATGCCAGAGTGGCTAGGAATGTACTGAAAGTAAGTTTTTATGCCACTTGAAGCAAGATTATCAATAATACTGAGACAATGATAAGTGTCAATGTCCAACTTATATTTAGGAGCTGAGGCCAGCAACTCAAGGCTTGATAAAGAGTCGGAATAGATGATAATATTATTCGAATTTTCAATCAAAGGTTGGTTTTGCTTAAGGTGTTCTAATGCCATGATTATGGCATTTAACTCAGCAGACATTATAGATAATTTATTAAATAATCTCTCGCCCATTGCAATTTTCAGGGGAGGAAGGAAAACACCACTTGCAACCTTCGCATTCATTTTTGACCCATCAACAAATATTTGGAAGTGATTTTTATAGGTAATTGTATTAAGTTCTGCAAATTTTTTCTGGACAAAAGCAATGGGGGTTAAATTTTTATTCCATTTTGAAAATTCGGTATTTAATATGGGAAATGACCAATTCCAAGGAGGGGATTGGGGGAAAGTAGGTGCAATAGACTTTGCTGGTACAGGGAACTTCTTTTGAATATTGGCATACTTATCTGCAATACCTCTATACATGGCTGGATTTCTTAACCAATTATGTAATGTGTGTGAGCTATTTGATTCAATTTTTGTAAGATGTTTTGTCAAGAGAAAGCTACGTCTCTCACTATTGTTGTTAATCCACTCTCCATAAGCAGAAACTTGGTGCTTGTTTGTTTCCTAAGACCAAATATGAGACGTATTATATCATTTTGTGTTGTTTCAATTTTTTGCATCTGGATCTTTGCACATGCACCATTGACGATAAGCCCATAGTCAATATGGCTTCTTATATGTTATTTCTAAAACTGGAGTAAGGTTTTCTCTTTACAACCGTAGGGTGTGGAAAAAATTCTTTAGTATATTTGATTTTTTATAGCATTTTTTTATGTGTTTGAAATGTGGAGGTGGAAATTAAGTTTTTGGTCAAGCATGAGACCTAGGTAATTAATATTATTATCTTCTGGAATAGTTGTTTTATTTAGAGTTAGTTTTGCATTAACATGGTTTCGCTTCCGGTGAAATTGAATTATTTTTGACTTGGTGGGTGCAATGGGTAAATCTGAATGTTGAGAGAATTTTTCAAACTGGAAAAGTGACTTTTGCAGATTTGACTGTGCTATCTGAAAGGTGTTGCCAGATGACCATAGTACCAGATCATCAGCATATTGTAGATTTGTGTGGGGTAGGTTCATGTCCCAGAGATATAGGGCAAATAGGAGGCAACTGAGTACTGCTCCCTGAGGTAGGCCTTTGGATATTGTCTTTTGGGGTGAAGAGGCTGAACCAACACAAACAATGAAACTTCGCACTTCTATGAAGGATTTAATAAAAGATACTAGCTTAGGGGGTACTCCAAGGTTTGAAAGTTTATTTAAAAGGATTTGGTGGTTCACATTGTCATATGCCCCTTCAAAATCTAGGAAAGCTGCCACTAGGATATTATTTTTTGAGAAAGATTCATTTATTGCATTTGTTAGCAAAATGAAAATATCTGTTGAGGAGTGGTATTTTCTGAATCCAGATTGAGTGTGTCGGATCATATTATTTTTTTCAACAAACCAAAAGAGTCTGTGATCAATCATTTTCTCCATTATTTTCCCCATCACAGGTGTAATCATTATGGGCCAATAAGACTCAGGGTTATCTTTTGGTTTATTTTTCTTTAGGATTGGTAGGAGGGACGAACATTTCCATATATTAGGGAACCTAGAAGATGCCCAAGCGTGATTATAACAATTTAGCAGTTCTTGTTTGTATGAAGGTGTGAGATTCTTTATCCATGTAGGGTGTATATTGTCATAGCTGCTGCTAGTTTTGGTCCTAATCTGATGTATTGCAAAATTCAATTGGTTATGAACTCGGATCCTGGGCATGGTTGGTAACTTCGGTTCCTGGGAATTGTGGAAAGTTTGCTTTGATTATTTGATGTTAGCTTATTAACAAAACGAGTTGCAAATAGGTTAGCTTTTCCATTATCATTGTCATAATGGGTATTATTATGTAAAAGCTCATACAGGAGTGGGTTGGGGAAGTCTTTTTCCCACAGATGTGGCTTATGACTTTATGTATAATTGGCTCATGCGTTTCTCTGGAGAGATTATTTGCAAAATTATTCCAGTATTTATACTTAGCATCTATTATAGTCCTTTTTAGATTAGATTCTGCTTGTAATTTTTTTTAAATATGTAGGAGGTGATGGTTTTCTTATGAATTCTGTCCTAGCTACCTTTTTTATCCTCCATTTATTTAGGCAGTCATTTGTCCACCATGCCTTAGGAATTTGTTTAGGGAATGTTTTCTTAGGTGTTGTCTTAGGGATAGCATGATTAGCTGTATTTATTAGCAAAGATGTCAAGGCTTCAGCATGTGTGTCAACTGTTGTGTTAGAAATGCATGAACTTTGGGTGAAACATGTAATTTCATCATTTAGCTTATTTTGGAACATAGACCAATCTGCTTTAGTGTTGATATAATTGGATGTATGA
The DNA here is from genome assembly GCF_049724085.1 of Artemia sp. Qi Xiang Cuo. NCBI lineage: Eukaryota > Metazoa > Arthropoda > Branchiopoda > Anostraca > Artemiidae > Artemia > Artemia sp. Qi Xiang Cuo. The sequence goes on along the minus strand of NC_142804.1, from coordinate 26,449,186 downwards.
GATAAAGTTTCAGCAGGTTCATTTAGAGAGCAAACTATAGTAAAGTGGTCATTACATAGACTATCAATTTTATTAATGTAAATTTTGTTCAAAAACTTTAATGACACAATTTGTAGGTCAATTGTGGAGAATCTGCCATTTTTGGGGTTGAAATATGTTTTCAGGTTGGGAGGGGTAGCAACAGCTAATTCATTATTATTTGAAGTCATATGCTCAATGAATTTACCAGCTTTATTTGCGGGTTTATTCCCCCACAAAAGGCTGTGGGCATTGAAATCACCACAAATAATGATATTTTTTAACATATTAGAATTATTTATATAATTAAGGAAATCCTTGGCATCTGTAGTTTGGCCATTAGGGTTATAAAAGCTTATTATGTAGGTTTTTAAATTATTCAGCCAAACACTGATACCAATAACATCAACATCATTTGCAAAATCTGGAAAATTGATCCCACAAAATTTTATATTATTATTAACTAATAAAGCTACCCCACCTCCTTTTCTCTCTTAAGATCTATCCTTTCTCAGGATAGTATATCCCGGAGACTTAATTTGTTGATTTTGGGTTAAATGAGTTTCCTGGAGGCAAGCAATATTAATGGAATTATTATTCATAAATGATATTAGTTCATTTAGCTTATTTTCTGTAAGTGATCTTACATTCCATTGGAGTATTGATATATGTTGTGTTGTTGATTTATTCTTCATATGACTGTGTATCAATGTTCAGCTTTGTTAAAAGTAAAGCAAGATCTTTTTTTGCTTGAATGAGCATATCATCTGGGAATTATATTTTTGCCAATTCTGCAATAGTTTTTGTTTTCTGTATTTGATGCATGTTCATGGCCTGAAATGCCTTAAAGTTTATAATGAATAAGCCTTCGTTTGGTGATTAAATTTTTGGTTGTGCATCATTTTTGTGGGTTAAGGGATTGATTCCTGGTAGTATTTCTGGTTTGTTTCTTCTGGGGCGGGGGGCCAGGCTGACCTCATCTCACCGGACAAGGAGGCTTGTTGGCTTGGTGATTCCTTCTGATAGGGATTTGAGCTAGGGGGCTTAGAAGATGGTGTGTTATAAGGGGTGCTTGATGCATTGGGGGCATTTGACTTGGGGGTTTCGGTTGGTTTCATTACAGGCTTTATTTGGTATTGTTGGGCAGCATTTGCTTCCATTGCTGCAAAGGGGTATGGGATGGCCTTCTCTGTTGATATTTGGAGTGTTAGAGCTCTTTTCTTGTATGCAGGGCATAATGATTTATTTGTAGATTCATGTGGGCCTTTTCAATTGATGCATGTAGGATAAGTGTTGTTGCAAGTTGTCAGCTCTTTAGGATGGAAAGATTTACAATTACTACACTCTTGGAGAATTTGATTGCATTTGTTTGTCGTGTGTCCCAGTTTGAAACACATCTGACACTGAATAGGGTTAGGTTTGTATTCCTTGTGTGGTTTGATTTGCCCAAATAGGAATAATTTTTCTGGGATATCAATTTTATCCTTCAGTGTGAATAAGAAGGATCTACTAGTTTTTAGGCCATTAGAGTTAGGTTTTTCAAGTTGGGTAACATCCTCAACTGGGATTGTGTTTCCAGCCCTATCTGAGAGGCCTTCTTTTAACTCCTGAGTAGATATCTCTGGGGGAACATTATAAACTACAATTTTTGTTGGTGATTGTTTTGGGTTCCAATTAGATGCAATAATTGGGGTATTCAGAAGGGATTTTAGGCTAATTATTGTATCTGCTGATTTCTGATCTTCTACAGCTATTAGCAGAGATCCATCACGGTTAATGTTAAGAGAGAACATTGATTTTAGCAACTTAAAAATTAAAACTCTTATTGCAGTGATCATTTTATTTCAAAGGGGGTAGTGGGAGTAATTTTAAGATAAAGTCCTAAGTTTTTGGAGGGGGGATCCTGGGCAGGGAGAGGGGAAATGCTTTTAATTGGGGAGATTTTTTTCCTTTTTTTAGAGCTTCTAGAGAGGACCTCTTGAAACCCATTATCATCATTTATGGTTGCATTAGGACCTACAGTTATCATTGTCCTATTCTCCGAATTGGAGCTATCATTAGAACTTTCAGATAATGTGCTTGACCAGCCAGGATGGGTATCTTGCACTATTGAATTTGATTTGGGATCTGGGGGGACGTTTTTTTTTTGAGGACATATAAACAATGGCTAATGGAAAAATCTTTAAAAAAAAAAATAAAACTAAAACAAGAAGGGAAAATATATTATATAAAACCGTCTGCACTATACTATGGGAAGGATAAAAACCACAGTATAGCCCTGAGGATGACTTGAGCAGGATAGGTTTGGTACAACTGCTGATAAGAAGCGATAATAATCACAAGAAAATATATTTCGATTTTCTTGTATGGTTGCTGCTGCTGCTCACCTGTGAAAGGCTGCAGTAGTTTGTAATCTTCTTCCTTTAGAGGGAATTCCGCAAGGTTTTCGCCGACCACCCACCGACTCAGGCTATCCGTTTCCTCTCTTTCTGTCATCTTGCTTTCGATTAATTCTGGCCAACTTTCCGCCGGCGGGATACTCGTCTTGTCAGAAGCGTTTGTAACTGATTTTTTTATTATTTTCCAAAACTCATTCTTGTTACTATTCCTAAATTCTCTTTTCATTCTCTCTGCTTCCTCCTCTTGAAATTTATACTTCTTCATTTTTAACAGTTTCTTATACTCTTTTCTTCGGCTTTTAAACATATTATAAAGATATTCCCTCTCCTCATATGAACATTGTCTCAGTAGCTCCAATGTTTGCACCAACTCTGATTTTTTCTCTACACATTCACCATCAAAAAAACCATTTAACTTCCGTGGTTGTTTCTGAGCTTTAGTAACACCTACTTCATACAAACTATCAATTAATACCTTTAATGACTCTTCTATTTTTCCTTCATTTGCCAATATTTCTCCCTTCTCTAGTCCTGCCTGAAATTCATCTCCTAACAGCTTAACCTTAACCTTCTCTTCTTCTTGTGATTCTAGCCTCAATGGATCTCTAACTTCTAATCCTTCTTCTAATACCTTGCTCCTAAAACCCCCCAATGACCTTTTTAATGCCCTCTTTTTTAACACTTTCAAAGACAACCTAATCGGAATTTGATCTGAACCCAAAACCGGGACCACCCCTAAACAAGCACAATCCGGCCAAAGAGACTTATTTACAACTATATAATCTACTACACTTGGATACTTCCCAAAAAAGCAAGTAAACTCTCCCCCCTCTTTATCCTCCCCGATCCTCCCGTTAACTATAATTAAATTTTCCTTACCACAAATTTCCAAAAGTTTACTTCCCCACCTATTTTTTCGGCGATGGTCCTTACTAGTCCTTGGAGGGATCTCATCCAGTTCTTCATCACCCATTCCATCACGACGAGATTCCGAGTGGGTATGGTCTTCAAATTGGCAAGACCATGGCTCTTACAACTCCCCAGTGTATGCATTGAAATCTCCTAAAAGAATAAAGCCATCGGCAGGAAACTTTGTCAAAAAAATATGCAACTCCTTTTGAAATATCTCCCATGTATCCTCTTCTGAAAAAGAACTACTTTCTAGAGGGATATACACAGAACAAAACACATAACTTCTTTTCCCCCGTGAAATTCTTACCCAAAATAAGTTACAAGACTCACTGTTTAGCCGGATCACATCATTAAATGACAAAAAAACATCTGAAACAAACAACGATACACCTCCATAATAACGAACATTTCTCGACATTTTACGATTTGCACTAAAACAACTATAATGCTTAACTATAATATTTTCTCCAGACCATGTTTCTACAAGAGAAATAACTTGAGGACTACAAGCTTCAACCAGGTCCTTAAACTTATTTTGCGTGAACCCTTGTATATTCCAATGTGACACATTTAATAGAGAATTTTCACCATTGCCCAAATTTCCCTATACCGCCTCATTTCCCATCGTCGGTTCTTGCTGTCTTGGGCAGAAAAGTTTTTTTGGTACTATCGCCCTCTTAGCGTCATCATCACCCAAGTTTACTCTGACACTATACTCTGCGGGTCTTGGGCGGTTTACCCTCATTGGTTCGTTGTTATCAGGACTAATAATTTCCGCATTCGAGCGTTTCGTGGGATTACGCTGCTTTAGTGCTGGGATAGCTTGCGATCCCCCTGCAGCTGGGGTTTTTGTTAAAGACATCACCAAATTAAGATCTTTTTTCCCCATTCTAGTAGTTACGAAACCAAAAGATACAACCGTTACCGAAGATTCAGATCTAGTTCTAGTATTAGACGGATATGCAAAGCTACCGTTGTCTTCAGGGGACATGTTGCTATAGATTTCCTGACCGACCAGGCCTGTATTTGGTGGTGGCGCCGAGTGTGAACTATTCTGGGGGGGAGGGGGTTCAGCTTTGTTTCTACTAGGAGGGTTTACACTGTCATTAGCGGTGTTACGTTTTTGTTCTTCAATATGCTTTTCCAGTTTGGCATCCTGGCATCTCCCGTGATGAATCAGATAAAATTGAATCTATTCAAAAAAGAGCCCTAAGAATAATTTTTAAAGAAACTTTGGTACCATATTCACTCCTTCTAAAAAGGCCAAGCTGGAAACTGTTGAGCACATGAGATGAACGCTGTGCCTCCGTTTTGCAAAAAATGCAATAATAAACCCTCGCACGGAAAACATTTTCCCCAAAAGACACTCCTCATCCAGACACCGCCTGCCACGTACTGTTTCTGAACCCATCCCTATCTTGTCCCCCATCCGTTGTTTAACCTCCACTAGTTTTTTTTTTTTTTTTTTTTTTTTTTTTTTTTTTTTAATGGTGATACCCATGGTGGTGTCCGTTTTGCTATTCCGTTCCCACCCCTTTTTATATACTCTCTTTTAAACCTTTTTAACATTATTTTTATCTCAATTTTTTTTTGGTTTTGTTTTAATTTGTGCCTGTCTAACTTTATTACACTTAAACCTTTTTGTTTTTTTTACAAATTAATGGCTTTGCCTTTCTAATATTGTTGTTTTTGGCATTGTTTAGCCAGGTTTTTGGTTGTTTTGATATTTCTAAATCTTTTTTTATTATATGACCCCGAAATGCAAATTCGGCCTTTCGGGGCTTGTGATAGTCATTTTTGAAATAAATATCTTATCTTATATGCTCCCATGTTTCCAAATTATCTGCAATATCTTGGGAACGACTCGGGAGGGGGGGTCAAGTCGAAACTATTAGGGAATATTGATAGAGAGCAGGTCAACTGGACCTTGTATTTTCATCTCGAGAGGGGTTAAGGGTAAATCAAACGAAGCTATATGTATCTCGGTCATCAAAATAGCACATCTGTAATCTTATGAGAACAAATATTTTGTTGGTACCTTTGGGTATCTTATATTTGCAAACTTTTTACACTGGAACCTGCTTTGGAACTTGGAATCAATACATTGTTAAGTAGAGAAATGCACCAAAAGACATTATGTGTTGCTCAGTTACCAAAATACCATAACTGCAATGTATTAGGAGCGGATTGGGACATCAAGTTGAAACGCTTAGAGAGTTTCTTTGTGGGTGGAAACCTTGCAGATCTCAAATCTTGACTTGGCGACGTGTATAAAAAAAAACATTTTGTCTTAAATCTGCCCAAAATATTTGACACTTTAATTACGGTAAAATTACGATATAAATTAAAAGACACAATATTTACCCATCTAACCTTTAAGCTTATTTTGATGATTTGAGCGTCCTAGTTGAGAATGTTAGCCAACTGACTGAATTTTTTGGAGGTTTTGATAGTTCACGATGCAAAAATAGGCTTGAATATTAATGTTAGGAAGAATAAGACTGGGAATAGGTGAAAATGTAAAGGTGATGTTGGGTGATGTAGTTGATGCAGTGAAGATGTTAGAGGTAGAATAGCCTAAGCCCTGAATTTGGAAAAAGTTTTATGGGAAAAAGCTTGGAATAATAGGATAATAAGTCTGCAAACCAAGATAAGATTACTAACAGCTACAGTGATCACAATGGTCAACTACGGTTCTGAAACATGGGTGCTTCAAAAGAAGGAGGATTTGTAAGATATTTTCCAGAGGAATTGTCTACGAGTTGTTTCGGGTACCCATCTAACTGACCGTGTTCCAACCAGTAAGCTGTACGAAAAATGTGGCTATATTCTACTTTCTAGGGCTATTATGAGGGAAAGGTTGAGATGGTTAGTGCACGTTCTGTGGATGAAATGTTAGAGATTGCCAAAAGCTATACTTTTTGGCCAACCATCTAGAGCCAAATAAAAAGCAGGTCATCCCTGACTGGGATGGGAAGAGGTCGTAAGGAAAGATTTAAGAGCCATTTCAATTTCTTGGGAGGTTGTCAAGAGGGAAGCTTTGAATAAATTTGGATGGAAGAGGAGCATGCGGAGCTTTTTTGGCCTCAGGCGGCTTGGTGCTGCAGTGAGTTGTCAGTAGTAGCAGACTGCTAATGCTGCTACTAGCAGTAATAGTAGCAACCTTTAGAACCATAATAATAACACACTCCAAAAACATTGTACCTTCTCTGTTTTCTAGCCTGCACTTTAAATCATCATTGAATAGCAATGAATATGGCATAGAATTTCCACTCACTTTCACTTCCTTTGAAATAAAGTAAGTAAGTATGTATGACGGCACTAGACCCTTAAGGTCCAAACCGACGGTCCTGATCTCCATTTCGTGGCTCTTCAGCCCGAAAGTGCAATGGGGGATGGGGCCAGCCATTCTGTGCTTTCACACACCCTTCCTGCTTACCTTCCCCAAATTTCTCCAGGTACCCATTTAGAGCTGGGTCGACTCTGGCTAAGCTTACAGAAACGCCACTGACCTGCGTTGCAAGCCAAATAACTGGCCACGCAAGGGATTGAACCCATGCCCCTTGGACAAAGAATTCTCAACCCAGTGCACGTCCACTTAGTCAAGACGGCTTTTTTTAAGTATGAAATAAAAAAAAAAAATAAATGAAACAAGAACCAATATTTTTGAATATTATAATATTAAATAAATACTAACAAATATTAGTTATCATCTCTTATATAATGCTTAATATCCTTCTTGAAGGAATTTAGGGACCACATTATCACAACTGATGCAGGATTGCAGTCTGTAGCCTAGCAAATGTAATTGCTAGAGGAAATCCCGACCCAGTTTTCAGTGTCAGATGTAACTGAATACCGACAAAACATAGTATGATAGTCTGAAAAGTGCTGACACGGGTAGCTTTGGTAACGTTGGACCTACACGGATAGCTTTGGACAAGAACCAATTTTAAACTAAAATTTTGAGTGCTTTATTATGCAGTGAGTTTAACATCTGTAAATGTAACTCGAGAGTAGACTTAATAAGTGCGTAGTAAAGACAGTTCAGTATTTGGTAGAATTCTTTGCAAAATGGTGATTGAGCATTTCTCAATATTTCTAGGTTCCTTGAAAGCTTTTCCTCAAAACTTGTGATAAGGTGTTTTGACAAAATTCTTTCTTTCCTTAGGAAGCAGCACCAGAACAATGTATTGACAGTAGTATCTTGAGACAATTATTCAAAAGCACCTTTTTTCTTGGAGTTTTTCTTAAAGGACTAGAGAAAAATTTGAATTCCATCAGATCTTCCAACTAAAATTCGACGGTAACGTTGCTTTTTTGTTTCGCTTCACAAAATTTATCGTCTTTTCTTGACAAAATAATTCTCAGATTTTCTTTTCTTTTTAAATATAAAACGATACAAGTAGGTCTACATATAAAAAAATTGACCGCTGACCAAGCTTATGAAAAATATATAAGAAAAACAAAAAAAGAAAAACTTACAGAGCCACCTGTTGAAACAAATTCAATGTCATTCAATGAATTTGTATTAATATCACCCGCTCTCGAGTCTAAGTGAATTCCTTGTGATGCTTTAACATGAACGGTTGGGGGTTAACGATCCTAATCTGCAAATAAATAACTGTAATGATCCTATTCACTCAGCTATTACTGAAAACTCCTTGCAACATAAATACATCTAACGTCAGTACAACTATGAAGGCAGCTATCAGCACAACTATTCCTTTGATTTGAACTTTGATTTAAAGTATTCAATGTATCCTTTTTCTGATCTTTTGATAAGTCCACGCAAGATTTCAATGTTATTCTTGGCAGGAGCCTATAGTTAGGAGCCTATAGTATAGAAGCCTTAACGCTAAAGGAAGCTTTACAGTTCCTTTTATCCAATAGGCTTGTTTAGAAAGCCATAAATGATTTTTTTTTCTTAGCGTCTTTCGGTCTAAGAAACCCTGAAAGATTTCTTGAAAATTTTTAATGAGGACTATCGTTTTTCCCTTTAACCTTTTAGGAGTCCTAAGCATCTGAACTTATCTTTGGACTCGACAGTAGGACAAAAGAAGTTAGTTAAAGTGGATAATCGAATTGCAAAACTTGGAACAGCAAAATTTACAAATCCAAACCTGTAACCTGTTTTAGAGCCAAGTTGTCAAATTCTCAATCTAGATTCTGAACTAAACTTGCACACGATCCAAATTCTCAGCGGAATGACATTTTAATGGTCTAGATTGTCAGTTGAACTGGATAATTATAATTCAGGTTAAAGATAGACCTTTTCGCAAATTTTCAATTTGACCGTCATTTAAAAAAAAGAACATGCTCCGTTGGGTAGTATAAATCATCGCAGCTAGGAAATATTTGGAAATTCCAACTCGTGGTGAATTTTAATTGAATTGAACGTTATTGAGAGAATTTTAGTAATTTTTTGTAACATTTAGCAGCAAATAGAATTTTATTAATTTTTTGAAAAAAAGAAGTAAAATTACTGAATTACTGGTAGTCCAATACTAAAGTTGCATTTTAGAGCACAACTTCTTCTTAAAAAATATCATAGGTAAATATTTTATTGGACAGATTCAAATACAACAAAACCGACTTGGATTAAGATCACGTTAATAGGCAGTAGTTTATGTCACAGACCCCCACTTTACTTTAAAACGGAAAAAAAGGAAGGTGGCTAAATAGTCTTGACTGAAAATCCTGTAAGCTTAAACAAAAAAAGAAAGGATCAAAATTTTAGATGACAGGTTTTTGTGCATAGTGATTTTTTTTTGCAAGCTAGAAAGCGATCACGGCTTAATTTCCGAAGTGTATTCGCATTATTCTTGACTGTCGGAAAGCTGCCAGACCATTATTCACGAGAAGATAAGAATTGGCTGGAGTTTTATGCCGGTTTCAAATTAGCTAAACATGTCTTTCACACTTGCTCACTTAAGGTCCATAAGCCCCGTAAGCTTCATAGCGTAACCTATTTAAGCTCCATAACGTAAGGCAATTACAAAATTGAAAACATCTCAAATTAACATGCGTAACGTAACCAATTTAGAGGAAAAGTGATTTGAATTGGTCATGAATGAATTAGAATTATGGAAAATAGACTTTGTTAAGGAAAGGTCTTCTTTGTACAGTCCAAGGGACAAAAATTATATTTGTTTTCATTTGTTTCCTCAGTACCTTTCATGTCTTTAGATCTAAATATTGACTATCATAAAAATCATTTCTTCATCTTCATTTTTGAAAGTTAAAAAAATGTAAAAAAGCTTACGTTATGGAGCTTATGGAATTGAAAGTGTAATAGGAAAGTGTAATTGAAAGTGTAATAGTGTAATAGGCAAAATTTCAATACGAAACCAATTTACTTAAATTCCGTAGCGTAAGCCATTTAGCGTTAAAGCGAATCCAGCCCAATTGTATAGCGTTTCTAGCTAGTGGTTTTTGGTGCTAAGCTCAAATTATTACGCTTATAACTTTAGTAAAACTTCCAATTTTAAAAAAATCTAACTTCTTGAATTGCTTGAAGAAAGGAGTAGAACTTTTGAAAACTTGCAAAATAATGACTGAACCCAATTATTATTAATACTATTTTATGTACAGCCATTGATTATAACAAAAGAAACACACTTTAAGTTTAAAATAACTTGCTTTTTCACTCTTTGTTCGCCATTAGCTGCAGTAATTCTCAATAGCGTATTGTATAAGTCAGCTTTGCTTTCTGCTGGTTTTTCATGACTCCCAATTTTTTGCTGCAAAGATACAGCTGGTCAAAAAAAAAACATTTTCTTGGAAAGTATTTGAAGAAGTTGAATGAAACTCTGAACTACAAGTAAGTAGTAAGCTGTCATTGACTGACACCCCACTTTAAGATGAAAAAAAGGGCTAAGGAAGTGGGCTATATAGTTATGATCCATAAGTCTAATGCTAGATGCACACTGAAATTTTATAGCACATAAGCTAATTAACGTAAGAATTTGAACTGATTGGTTATTTTTAAAAAATCTTCCAATTGTTATTGATTTTACATATTTTTTAAACCTCAAGTGTTAGTACGACAATACGAGACGAATGAAAAACTAACGTTGGTCGCAAGTCTGGTATAAATAGCTTAAGAAGAAGAAGAATTTGTATCTCTTGCTGATCTGTTCTGGTTTCACTACAGTTGATTGATCTGGTGGTTAAAGTTGTGTTTTTGACAATTTATCCCTAGTCTTTCCCCCCAAAATAGTTCTAGGCTATACACAAAACTAATATAAAAAATGGCACCATTAGACTTTCTAGTCTGTTTCATTTGTATTGTTTTACTCAAGTTCTTCTTTTAGTCTTGGACAGATCTGTATAAGCTATGGGACTGTAAGGGGGAGGGGAGAGATGGATTTGTGAGTGAATCAATAATTGTATTTAGAATTAGCACAACAAGCCATTGAGTAATGCATTCACCTTGCCCCCTACCTCAGTTACTGAATATTGTATGTATTTATCAAGTGTTGTGCTAGTATAGGCTAGGTGTTTAAAATTAGGCTATCATGTCTTGATTTTGAATCTTGATCATGAAAGGAGTTTTCATTCTCCTCTTCTTCCCTTCTTGTGACCCAAGATTTAAAAGGTTCCATGAAAATTTGCCTTGGCTTTAGAAAAATTCTAGATAGGCCTATGGGTTTTATTTTCTATCTTGGTAAGTAGCTGAAGGTCAATGGCTGAAAGGTAAATAAAAATTTCAGGAATGTCTCCAGAGTGGAAACTTTGTCATGGGAAGGTATTGGTAAAGTTCTACCAAATCATATTATTGAGTTAGGACAAAAGTGAATACACCATTTGAGGCCTTTTTTTATGCTGATTACAAATATAATAATCATTTCTATCGTAAATTAATTACAGCCCCCCTCCCTATATACGCCAATTCAGGATTAGGTTGGGATCGGTATATATATAGGAGGGGAGCTGAAATTCATTTCAGATAGAAATGATTATTATATTTGTAATGAGCATAAAAAAAGGCATCAAATGGTGTATTCACTTTATTTCTAACTCAATAATATGATTTGGTAGAACTTTACCAAGGTATTTTGAAATATTTATCTCTACCTTTTCCCTCTCAAAAGGTACTAACTCTTAGGGAATTTTTGGTAAACTTTACAAAAAGCAAAACTTTCTAAAATAAATCTAGAGCATAAAGGGAAAATAAAATATTCAATTCAAGCACTCACGGCAAAAGAAGTTGGTCCTGAATTAGAAAAATGTTTACATATTTTAGTTATCCTTTTTTCTACTGTATACAGAAAAATGTTGACCAATATTGTTTTTGTACAAGTATTTTTTTTTTGCTCTATATATTAGGTTTAGTGCCTCATATGTATTTTCTGTTCCTTTTTCCTCTCCTTGACTGGATGTCAAAACTAGATATTTCTGGTAAAGCAGAAAGAAAAAGACATTCTCCAATACCCCACCAAAGATTAACTCTAAGTCTGGAGGGCTGAGATTAAACCTGAAACCAGTTACAACATCCCTCCTCCTTAAATCTCTTGTGCACTTCACTTTTACTAACAAATCACAAGTGTTCACAATTAAAGAAATTTTGAAGATCACTATGCATCTTTACAAATTATTAAAATGCCATTTTCATTGCAATGATACAAGGTATAGAGTCTTAGATGTTTTGTTACTGGATGGTAAACATGCCATAAAAGCCCTAGAAATCACCTGCATCAATAACATATTCTTGTGATTCTAGTAATCCAGGTTGTAATGGGCTTTATAAGAGTCATTATGCCTTCAACCTTGGTCCAGAACACATCACTGTCAATAAATATGGTTTTGATTGCATGTTTAATGGCAATATCTTTAGAAACAGCTATTGTTTGGAGAGAAAACTTAGTTTTTACCTAACTCTCCTGACAATCTGTAACTGCTCCCCATCATGTCTGAAATGGCACTTTCAATTGTAGTACTGTTTGGTTGTCTGATAGCTGGATCTCTCAAAACCTTGCAGTTTCTCAAAAACTTTGCATATACCCTGGAAATATTGAATATATTTTGCAATCTCTTTGGAGTTGCTTACAATTCTCAAAATTGTTTCAATTTTGGTCAAGAAGTCACTGACTAGAAGCTGCAATACATGGGCTATGTAGCCATAAGTTGACAGACAGGGATGCTTATCAACGAGAACAGCCCATGCCAATTTCAGGTTTGCAGCATTGTCAGTAACAAGGCTGATCACTTTTCTGGGGTCAAGTTAAGCTAACATCTGATCATCAGTTAGATTAGCTATGTTTTCACCTGTGTGTCTATCAGTCCCAGTAGCAGAAGATATAAAGAAGACAGGCTCCAATGTAGTATCAATCACATTTACAAACAATTTATTGTGAATGTTGCTCCATCTATTGAACTGAACTCTGAGAAACTTCAAATCTGTGTTTTTTTTGTTTTTTTTTACAACATAATAGAATTTATTTGTGCTAAAAGCCCATAGGCCATGGCAAAAAACATAAACAAAGAGCAAGTACAAAGAGGTTGCACAAATCCTACAGAAATCTACTTCTATGATTCATCACAAGACAAAGGAATCATGCCAAGCTTCTGATACCCATAAAACACTCAGCCAATGGCCAATTGACTCAGCAATTGACTTGCACATGTTAAGTTCTTCTGCTATGAATTGCAGACTCAGCCAATGGTTGGAATCCAAGAGTCCTTTAACTTTTGACACATTTTCATCTGATGAACTTGTTGAAGGGTATCCAGATCAATCTTTGTCCTGAACTGTCTCCCACCTATCTTTGAAGTCCTTGTACCAACAAAAACCTGGGCTTTTGACATGGCATGGTCTCCATGGGCCTGCTCAATCAAGGCAAGAGTCTCTGAAGCAGTTTTGCCCAAGAGAAAGCAGAATTTGATGGCATATTGCTGCTCTGTCATCTGCTCTATTTTTTACTTTTTATCCCGTGACCAAAATGAAAAAACACACTTTGCAAAACTATCAATCTTCACTCTCTTACTGTCCAGAAGCGACTGCCATGGAGTGCGATGCTTTTGCAAGACCCCAATCACCAGTTTCTCATTAATTTTTTGACGCACCCTGAATATATATATATATATATATATATATATATATATATATATATATATGCTTGTTTAATAATGTTATCCATATGTCTTGGTGATTTCAAATTGTAATTGCTTGAGACTGCTTTTTGAAATGGTTAATTTCTTTTTTATATAACATTCTATTCCACTGGCTATTTCATGGCCTGCTAAGTACTAAATCTGTTCCCCAGTTTCAAAGGATAATTGTAGGTTATTTCCTGCGAATATTCCTTGAGCCTATCAATACAGCAATTTTATGTCTGTAGTAGATAATCATGCTGGGGAAGGTAAGCAGGAAGGGTGTGCCATTCCCCAATTGTACTTTCTGGCTGAAGGGCCTTGAGATGGAGATCAGCACCACCAGTTTGGAGTGCTGTATCCTTTACCTTTTTATTAGATAATCATGATGAATTTATACATGCTAACACACATGGGGTGGGCTGTGTGTAATCATCATGCAGAAAGGGTTCTAGACACTGTAGGCTCTCCAGCGTACTTGATGTGTATGCCCTGAACCCCCTCTCTTTATATTAATTTCATTGTAGGGGGTGCTGTCTATATAAACCCTGTCAGAATAATACTGAGGCTATTTATGAAGTTTATTAAGTAAACAAGCTTACAAGACATGTTTTTGTCCGTCTGCTTTGTGTCACTAAGTAGGTCACATGCATGAACTTTTTTGTGTCTGGGGAGTGGGGAGGAGTGTTGTATTTTGACAGGGACTAAGAGGATCATATTACAAACAAGCAAATTCTATGAGCATGAAAGCCATGGGGAAACATTGTAGATGACATTGAGATTTTGAAGAAGAAATCTGGACCCAGAAATTTCCCTTTTGCTTGTGTCAAGTTAGGTTTCATGCCTCATTTTGTGATAAAGCAATGGTTGATGTTGTAGCATATGTGTTTAACTTGAAACTTAAAAAGAAAAGAAACCTAATTTTGTCCATGCTCCTTCATTATAGACACCTATATTTCATTGAGTCTGCTTTTATCTTTTCTAGGTTTAGAAGAACAGCTCCTATGGCAAATGAGAACCTTCAATTAAAAGTGAAGCATGAGCAAGGACAGTTTGTGTTATCTTCTTTTAAGCTGTCTGATTTATTAAAAGACTTAAAAGAAAAAATCAGTGACAGTATAAAATGCAATCCAGATAGAATCAGAATTTTAAGGGGATATCCACCCCTTCCTATTGATTCTGAAGATAGCACGGAGCTGGGCAAATGTGGCATAGAAAAAAGGGATATCCTTGTTGTAGAAACTATTAAGGTAATCTCGACATAAGTCAAACTTGTTGATGGTTAAAAAGGTGCTTTTAAATTGTTCAAGTAGCTATGCTTATAAGTAATTTTTGTTCATTACTGTACCATCACCTTTTGCAAGCCTTCCTTGGTATTTCTGTGATTCATTATTATGAATCTCTATTTTGCAAATGCTTTGTGTTACGAAGTATCTTCTTCTTCTATTTAACAGCAGGCGGGCTTTTCAGTAAAACTATTTATCCCTTTTCCTTTTGCTTCACTCTGTGGGCTACAGAGCTACTGGCTTGATTGCCTCATATTTATTAGATATATTCAGATATCTTTCAGCAGATCTTTCGACTCTAGGAGTTCAAATATAAGATGATAGATGTCGATTTCTATACTCTGTGTGCAGGTATAGTTGGCTAGGCTCTTGGCTGATAGTGGGATTTTGTGGTGTTTGAAGTATTTTAACAGTTTACAAAGCAAGGTATGTTGTTCATACTTCAGCATATTACATTAAAATAGTAAATGGTCAATTTTTTCATTATTAATATTAAAATGACAGCAAAGAGTGTAAAGTGGAATTGAACAACTTTAATTAGAAATCTTATACGATAATGCAAGGAAATTTAGTCCATTTGTTCAAGAACGAATTCTATGATAAATTTTAGAAAGATACTTATTGGGAAAGGGGGAAAAGATAGGATTAATCTTATTAAAATTAATATCTGATAGCCTCCATCGGTAAATATCTCTAATCGGGATTGGTCTCCCACTTGGCAGGTCAATATTTATAGCATTTTTTGCTATTTCATCAAGCTGATGATTACCACTTATGCCAGAGTGGCTAGGAATGTACTGAAAGTAAGTTTTTATGCCACTTGAAGTATTTATATTTTATAAAAAAAAACTTCATTTTCTTCCTTGAAAACAGCAGACTAAGGTATATAATTGTAAGATTTTTTAGAATGCATATGACAAAAAAAGATTTATTTAATTTATGGACTGCTCCTCTACTGAGATATGAGGAAATTGTGTAGATGAATGGGCAGAATAGGCCAATATATACAAGGGAGAACCCTCACTTTTTTCACTAATTAGCATTTACAAAGACACTTGATATTGTAAATTTGTTCTAACTATACTGTAAAGGTAGGTCAGGATAAACCTGGTATCAAAATCCACAACACATCTTGGCTTTCACCTTCTCCCCACTTTAAACCACTTCCAACATAAATGGATATCAATATAAAGTGTATCCTAGATTGAATATGCACATTTTTGTTGAATTTTTCCTTTGCAGATCAATAATAAAGATGAACCATTGAAGGAACATGACTGATGCTAAGAGTAACAACTTTAATAATAAAAATAGAAGAACATAAATTGTTAGCACTGATCAACGTCAAAACATAAGCTTGGATAGTAGTTTGTTTTACAGATTACATATAAAATGTTCCTACTTGGTTTTAAATCACTATCAATTACAACACTAAAGTCTGAAATGGTCTACACTCACGCTTACATGAGTATGAATTTGAAAAGGATAATTTGTATGCCACTTACATAAGACACACACTACCCTACCCTCACCATCAAAACAAAAAACATAGAATTCTGTGTACACCAGCTACCTAACGCATTTAAGTCGTCTTGTAGCAGTCTTAATATTATTAGTAGAAGCTTTTGGCCTGTTGAGCTCGACATTATCAGCAGAGGCTTTTATGATTTAATGTCTAAGACCCATTTGATAATAAGCAAATAAAAGCAAATGAAAATAGAGAAAAACTGGTATAAAATTTCAAATAAGACAGTAAAAAGGAGTACCACTTGTACTTCATACACATGGAATACTACTATAGGGTTCAGGCATTACCAATCATATCTCGTTTGATCAATGAATAAAAAATTCCTTATCTGAGCAACTGTTCTCCTGCTTGTACAATATTCTGGTTTGTCCATATATTAATTAGAGAAAGAAACAGGCAACCCCTTAAACATCAGATAGTGAGATCTATCAGATGTTACAATCTAGCATTTCCTAAGTAATGAGCAATATACCCCCTTCAGCCTCCATGATATCAGATAAAATTTTGAGATTGCCATTTTGTTCAAAATTGTTTGAACCAATAAATATGGTTTGGGGATAACATGACTTCCATTCTTCCAACTTCTGAGATACGGGCTGTAAATTATACGAATTGCCAATTGTTTACAGATAGGTTTTATAATGGAAAAAATGGTGCCTGTTTGATCTTGGGTATGTGATTTGCTCGAAGCTTCTAGGGATTGCTCCCTGGACTGAGAGGAATGCAGTGTTTGTTTTTAGGGGATGTGAGCGTTTCAGGGGCCAGAAATTGACCAAAAACATTTTTTTCAATGATCAGTTTGAATCTTGAAGCCAGAATTTCTTGGACCCATTGTGCAAAAAAAAATCCTTTTGAGGCATGGGTCCCCAAAAAGGTGCTTGAAAAAGGAACAATATTTTTTGCACCTCATTGGCTTGAAACTTATACCCTTAATTCCTTGGGCTAAGGAGACCCGAATTCTGAAAAAAAATAGTAGTTCCTCCAAAAATGAGTCCCAACAAGTGCCAAAAAAGGGCAAGTATAGTTCTTATTTAGGATTTGAGCTGAAAACTTTTTTTCGGGACCCCCCCCCCCAAACGGGGCAACTTTTATTCCTGGTCTTTTATAAAATTATATCCTTAAGTTCTTGGACCACAGGGACCTAATTGCACAGGAATTGAATTGAAAATCTGGCTTAACCAAAAATGGGTCCAGAAAAAAAAAAAAAAAAAAAATCATAAACCTTTTTTAGTTACAAGTTAAGGTGGTCTGAAAATGCTCCAAAACAGGTTTTTCTCCACTTCATTCCAAACTTTCAAGGATCGTTGCTTTCACTAAGGGGACCAAACAATTTCTTGGGAAGGAGAAAGGGATTAGGGAGCCCAGAAATGAGTTAAAAACTTGTTGTCCATTATCAGTTTGAAACTTATAGCCATAATTCCCTTGGTCAAGGTAATATAAATGAAAATAGTTTAGGGGCACGATCCTCCAAGAAAGGGCCAATTTCTTTCGCTGATTGGCTCAAAACTTATATCATTGGGTCCTTGGGTTATGAGGACCCAATGGAAAAAACGAGAAAAAATATTGCCCCCTGAAAAAAAGTAAAAAAAAAATCCTGGACTGCTTGAAACTTGCACCCGCGAGCTGGTAGGTTAAGGGAACCCTCATACACAGAAAAATGTTTCGGAGTCAAGAAGCCCCCCAAAAACTGGTGCCAGAGAATGATTGCGTGATTGGTTTCAAACTTTTATCTGAAATTCCTTGGGTCAAGGTGATACCAATTCATAAAAAGAAATTAATGAAGATTTTGGGTTGGGGCATGACCTCATCCTCTCAAAATGGGTGTCCTGAAAGACCCCAAAACTGTTTTTTCCGATTGGATTGAAACTTTGAAGGATCATTGCCTTGGTTAAGGGGGCCACACAGTTTTGCTAGGAAGGGTTGAGGGTGTTCTGGGGTTAAGTAAGGGGCCAAAATCACCCGTGTGGCCCTTACGAGTTTGAAACTTGCAGCCGTATATCCCCTTGCTAAGATGAGCCTAATATAAAAAACTATTGGGGGCATGGTGCCCCCTGAATGGGAACCAAAAAAGGCAAACACGTTTTTCTTTCATCAAGTCAAAACTTATATCCTTATGTTTTTGGGCCAAAAGGACTCCAGTATGTAAGAAAAGGAAATTGGTTTCCCTAAAAACGTCCAATAAAGAATCAACAAACTCTTTTTTTTCTTAACAAATTGAAATTTTGCAAGTTCGTTGGGCAAATGAACCCCAAAGTACAAGAGAAATTTTCGTCTGGGACATTCGTCCCTCTTCTAATGAGCCCGAAAAGAGAACCAAGACATTTTTTTTTGATTGGCTTGAAACTTTCAAGATTGTCGTCTGGGCTAAGAGGACCACACATTTTTGGAAATGGGAGGGTATTAGAGGATCCAGAAGTGGACAGAAAAATTTGTTGTCCTTGATCAATTTGAAACTCGCTACCGTAATTCCCTAAGCCAAGGGAACCCCTAATTTGAAAAATGTGTTAGGCAAAATATTTCCGGAAAAAGTGCCAGCAAACCTTTGCAGACGCAAATTTCAAACTGTAGATAAGTGCTTCCTGATTAGCTTTAAAGCAACATCTAGACAGAGCCAAGAGAACCCTAAAAAAGACCAAAACTCTTCAAAAATAGTACTTGTTCTTGAAATATGCTTTAGATTAGCTTTGCTTATATGAATGCTATAAAATTCTCTATTGATGAAAAAATTACATAAGTTCAAGCTGCAGTAATTTGAATCTACGAACGATTAAAACTGAATTTACTTCTAACTTCCAGTTCTAAGTCTTAACTATTCAATAAAGTAATACAGTAAGTACTTGAGAAAAGAATTTATTAAAAGGGAGCAAATATAGCTTAAAAAGACGAATTTTGGCTGTATCGACTCATGAAGCCTGAAAACGGGCCTAAAATTTTTTCATCTTTGGCTTGAAACTTACAGGGCATGTACACAGAATGATGACAAAAACTATTGAAAATAACTTGTTATATAAATCTGTGTGGTCCATATTTGTTTATGGGCCATATTTATTTTGTCTCTGATCAGCTTGAATTTCATTGGGAAAAACAAGCCTAACAGAATAAAATATTTGAATAAATGAATGGTATCGATTCGTGACACCCCAAAATGGCCAAACCTTGATTTTTTCTCCGATCAGCATTATTATTATTATTTTTTTGTGAAAGAACCAATCGGGAACAATCAATGCACGAATGAAACGAACAGAAGTTACTATGAATAAATAAATGAAACCCAAAAAGAACAGAAATGAAAATGAATAATCACATCGAACATATAAATAGTAGATTTTGCTTTGCATGAATTTTTTCATCCAGGATTTTTTCGGATTTTAAGGGATGTGCATGTGATGTACGTTTTTTTTATTATTGTATATTTTAGGTTTATCTGGATTTTCGACTAGTTTTCTGAAACTGGAATCTCTAAATACTGGTATTCTCTTCTAGTATCTTCCAATATGTCTAAAATATATTTCCGTTTGTCCTCTTATGTTTTAAGTTTCAGTTCCTTAAATAAACTCTTGAGCTGTATAGAGCTACAGCAAAAAATACTTATGATATATGCATGAATTTCATACTCTGCTTTAACACTGTCCTATTTCTGTTCTGGATTGATTGAAAAAGAGAGCGTAGGCTGCCTAAACATACCGACGCGCAAGGAGGGGGAGGGGTCTCACCTCTCAAGATCTATCAGGAGGGCTGCTTAAAAAAAATGTAACCTGAAATGGATTCCTCCTGGAAAAGTCTTGCGCCTTCCCCCTCCCTCTAATGGTCAGATCTTTGTGCGCCTGTGCGCGTAAACCGCAATAAATGATAGCAAAGACAATAAAGAAAACACCTGTTTTTGCGTTTTCCTTGTTATGTAGCACTGATTCTCACACTCTTTTTAGTGAATCTACAAACTATAGGCCTACATAAGAAGGGAAATGGAATTAAACACTAAAAACATAAAATTGAATAACTTGGCAAATACACATATGCAGGGAATTTTCAAGTCCTCCTGTTTAGGCCATTTAACCTAACCCAAGGGGCAAATTGCACGGTGTTTCAGTTGCATGATGGTAGTGTTAAGCCGGGATTGAATTCGAGGGTTGAGTTGCATGGGTTTTTATTTGATCAGAGTTGAGTTGCACAGGGTTTGACTTGAATGAGTGTTGCGTTGCATGGGGGTTGAGTTTAGTGGGGGCTTGGTTAAACAGGGATTGACTTGCACAGGGATTTAGTTAAACGGGGTTGAGTTGCAGAAGGGTTCAGTTAAATAGGTTGAGTTGCACGGTATCGGTTAAATCAGGGTTCAGTTGCACGGAATCCTGTTTTATAATTCATGTTTCATGGTCTTAACCCTTAAAATCATAATTTCTAACTACATCACAATTTTCAGCAAGGAATTTTAAGCTTATAATTTTGTCAATGAGATTCATAATAAAAAGAAAAATGCCTATAGGTCAGTGTAAGATATGATATTCTTCTTTTTCATAAGTCTACAATTAATGTTTTCATTATTCTAGCCTCCCAAAAAAGAAGAAATCGATACGCTCAAAGGTAAAGGAGCTTCTCCGAGTGCGGTGAAACAGATTGCCGAAACAAAGCATGGTTTTTTGACCCGAAAAGTAATTCCTTCAGACAATTCTTGTTTGTTTACAAGTGTCAGTTTCTGTTTGACAGGTATAATAAGTTTCTATTGACTATTTGTAAGTGTAAAAAAAAAAACAATCACTGTAGTGCTGCCTTAGAGAGGTGCCTTTTCACCAATAGAGATTAATATCAAAATTTAGGGAAACCAAAATATTCAGGTGTAAATACTAGGACCACTGGGTCGATACGATCGCCCCTGAGAAAAAAAACAACAACAAAGAAACACGCATCTGTGATGTTTCTTTTGGGAAAAAATTCAAAATTCCACATTTTTGCAAATAGGAGCTTGAAGCCTCTACAATGGAGTTCTCTGATACGCTGAATCTGATGGTGTGATTTTCATTACGGTTCTATAACTTTTAGGGGGTGTTTCCCCTCTTTTTTTTGAAAATCAGGCAAATTTTCTCGGGCGCATAACTTTTGATGGGTAGGACTAAACTTGATGAAACGTATATATTTGAAATCAGCATTAAAATCCGATTCTTTTGATGTATATATTGGCATCAAAATTCTGTTTTTTAGAGGTTCGGTTACTATTGAGCCGGGTTGCTCCTTACTTACAGTTCGTTACCACGAACTGTTTGAAAAGAGATTAATACTAAAATTTAGGGAAATCCAAATATTCAGGTTTAAAAATATACTTTTCTTTTCAACTCTCTTCTCCTGCAGAAAAACCTTATGATTAACATGGACATATTAGGAATTGAAAACTACTAGTGCTGTTGACAGCTCAGTATTACCCAGCAGAACTAGAAAATTCAAAACAAACTTAATTAATCAAAATTTGGAATTAAATTAAACACCGAAAGTAAGGCAAATGAAAGAGGGAAAAGGCAGAGATAAACTAAAAATTAAAATAGAGGAACTAGTCAAAAAAGTGTTGCTTGTTCCTTTCCGGCAAAAATATGTCCTGTATCTATGGCCTGCTGTAAAGCAAAAATAGAAAAAATAAATAAATAAAATAATCGCAAATAATATTTATGTGGTTATTATAATTTGCTTTAGTACGTTTTTGGGAATATCTATATCGGCTGTCCTCTGTCAAAACCTAGTCCCCACACATCAAATGACCCGGTCAAAATTTTTCTATCTGCTATACTTTCTTAGGTACGACCTACTATCTACAGGGGTAGAAATAGATTTCATTGCTCTTCAATTGACAAAACTTTTGACAATTGACAAAAGTGTGGACAAACTATTATTACGAAACCTAATATGTACATCCAGCAGAAAACGGAGTGACAAGGGCTGGTAGAAAATTGACTACTGAAAGCCTATTGATGGAACTGTATCTTTTTTTTTCCTGTTACAAAAATGGAAAGAAACAAAATTTTACTATCTTCTGAAAAACTTGGAAAAAATGCAGTTACGTCAGCCGAGATGACGTTTTTTCATTTTTCCTTTTTCCTTTTTTTCTCTCTTGTCAATTTTCCCGTGGTCCTTAATGTAAAATTTTGATATATAATTGATATAAAAATTAAAATACATCGCCCTGTGTTGTTTGCAAGCCAAGTCAACTTCACTGGTACTGGATCACTCCAAGCGCAAACAAAAGGACCTCTACATTGTATCTGTGAGCAAATTAAGACCTTTCACTAAATGTGCAAATTGGTGCAATGTTTTTCAAAGATACTTAGATATTTCTTATTATAAGATATAAATATTGTGAAAACAGTGTTCTAGCTTCAAGAATCAAGATTTGGAAGTGATTTTTAGCTGTGTTTTTTCTTCATTTTTATTAAACTTCCAATTATAAAAGTTTTGCGTTGTTATTTGCATTTAATATTTTGGGCTTTGTCATTCTTATAGCCTTTATAATTGTGCTGACAGATGCACCCAGCAAATTTTTCTTTGGAGGGAAGTGATCAGAATGCAAGAAAGTGGTCAAATTTTTTAGTTTTTTCATGGGGGGTTTTTAAACCAATTATAGGGACCTCCCCCCTATCCCTCGGTATGCGTATATGATCGCACCTCTGCAGTAGCACAAACGCTTATGGGAAATCATCTCCACTCTAAGATTGGTTTGAAAGAATTTCTGGCTCACCAATGAAAAGGAAAATAGTGATATCCCTTCACTTGTCCGATGTGCGGGGAGTCTGAAGATTTAAAATATTTTATGTGTTATTGTGGAGAACTGAAGGTACTTAGAAAAGAAATATTTGGCAGGGATGTCATGCATAGAAGTGGTTTAGAAAATAAAATAGGAAGTAATTGCAAAGTGGATATCAAAAATTTGGGAAATTTTGCGAGTGTGGGGATGAGACATAGGGAGGGTTCTCTATCGTAATGTTATTTTCAAATGTGTTTGAACTTATTATGTTTTATGTATTTTGTTGTATTTGTAATATCCGTGGCCCATGGCTAAAATGCTCTTTTTTTATATTTCAGTTAATCCAAGGAAAAAATTCTTTAAGTACCCCCTCCTAAAATTTTGGTTGTATTTATGTATGATCACCCCCAAACTCAATTCTTTGGAGTTTCAAATTCCTATGGTAATTTGAAATTTCTATAATTTTACAGATGATCGAAGACAAGGTTCGTCCGAATCCTTTGTTGGTGCATGTTTTCCATTATTAATTGTTGTACGTGTGACTCAGGCCTGTTTAACTCAACCCTTGTTCAACTCAACCCAAACTGAACCCTCGTTCAGCTCAATCCCTGTTTAACTCAATCCTCATTCAACTCAATGCCATTCGATAAATTTGCCATGGTTGTGCATATCTAAAGGAAAAACTAAGAAAATGAAAGTAGCACCATTAGATTCCTTATTTTATTTTTTTTCCCAGGTATCATGATACATTTTTTGGAAATTCACTCCCCCCTCCCTCCCCTGATGGGTCAGAATAAGGCACTAATAATATAGTTCTTCACTGTTTTGTGTTTGGTGATGATTGTTATGACTTCTTTGTTAACTAGTTTTCTCGCATTTTTCACCCGGTAAAAACCTTCCCGTCAAAATTTTGAAAATAAAATTGTTATGTAAAAATATCACTTGAACTGATACTAATGGAAGGAAACCTGAAAATCTGTTTAATAGAAACATGTTGCAATTATGAAATAAGAATATCATTGTTTTAGTGTTTTCTTTTAGTTTATTGTATATCCTAGGGCTACATCTGAGACCATCAGGGGAGCGGTAGGGGTGTATTGTCAGAAAAGCGACCATGGTATTTAGAAAGATCATAAAATAAGAAACCTCATGGTTCTATTTTTGTCTTATTAGCACAGTTCTTTAGATATGGTCAACTACAGTAAATTGAGCCCCCCCCCACCACCATTCAACCTAAACTAAGATGGTGCGGGGTTTAAATTGAATTGGGATTAAATTACACGGCAACCTTATTAATTAAATAATTGAAATCCTGTTAAAAATTTCCGTAAACGACTGAGTAATACGGCTTCATTTTAGAATATAGCTTGAAAATTCCTCTTCTAAGAGTAATGAATGTTTTACCTCTGGCATGCCGGATCTCCTGCACGTTTTGTAAAGCAGATAAATCTGTGTAAAGCAGATAAATGTGTGCAAATGGACTCCGTGATTAATTGCTCACTTGAGCTTAGGAGCTCGAGGGGAGCCAAATTTAAAAAAAATATATCGGATCTGCTCTGTGGTCTTATCACCTCGATTTGTTTATCTTTGTCAACACTTATCGTAACAAGTACTTCACAGGCAAGGTGGACCCATCTCAAGCGTCGTACCTGCGCGAAGTAGTCATGTCGACAATACAATCTAGCCCCGAAACTTATTCAGCCGCTGTTCTAGGAAGACCACCTCTTGAATACTGCCAGTGGATCATGAGGTTCGTTTAAGCAGCTAGAATTCGAAATTTATTTACAGTACTTGCAAATTATAAGTGATTTAGTAGTTACATGAATTGCAAATCAGTAAGAGTAACAAGCTGTCGACTCAAGCTGATTTCTATCAAGAAAAAAGAAACGATTCTGACCATCTAATTCTCCTGTATGTAATTAGTAATTTAATATACGTACCTAACTACTATTGAAGAAATACTTGCTTTAAAATTTTCTTGGTGAAATACAAACGGATAAATTAAACAGAGAAAGAAATGGGCCTAATTTTTCCAGAACAGTGGGACAGGAAAAAATTTTGCTGTGTCTGTAAATTGTACGAAGATCAATCGTTATTGGTTGACGAAATATATAACAATTAATTAATTAATTGAATCAAAATACCTTACATTAAAATTACCTACAACTGTGAAACTAAATTAAACTACATTACAATTGTGAAAGCCTAACTTTCGTAATTTAACACCTGACTGAAAGTCATCTGATTGTTTCAGTTATTATTTTTCTATTTAGCTGGCTTCTGCTAAAAATACCCATTTTTTCAAGATTTAAAACGAGTTTAATTACTTAAACAAGGTGAAGTCAGGGCAGGAGAGGAGCGTTTGCTGGTGTCCTGGCCTCAGACGACTTGGTGCTGCAGTGGGTTGTTAGTAGCAGTAGTACAATTAAGGCGTAGCAATTGAAAACTGGCGTAGAAAGGGAAAAGCATTCCATCCATATTTAATGTATTGGCGCGATTCTTTCTACCTACTTAAGAGTATCCTCCTTGTACTGTGAGCTACAGGTTAGTCAGGCAATTCCTGACTAACCGGTTGATCGAGCTCTGCTCTCTCCTAGTGTTCAAAATTTATTTCCTGTGTTGTTTTTTTTTTGTGTGTGTGTGTGAGTTTCTTTTCCTCATTATTGTTGTACATTGTAATTTGTTAATGCAATTTTTTGTTATCTTTAGTCATACATAATTAATTTGTTTGATTGCTAATCAACAACATGTTCCTCTAATACCATATCTGCACACGGACGAAGTAGATACGGAATCACATCCTCTTCAAGACTAATTTGGGATCTTTTCATAGTAAAATCTTGATAATTTTGACCTTAAAATGCCATCTTACTGTGGCTTTGAAAATTCCCCCGAAAAATATTTTTTGGGGTCAGAAATATTCCGGTCGGAGTGCGCGGTTGAAAAAAAATTGAAAAGCGCGGAATTTTCACTTATGTAAAAATTTAAATCATATTAAAGGCCTATCCAAAACCGTATTTTGTTAATTTGGAAATTCTACAGAACCTAGTTGATATATTCCATCGGGATAGAAAACACGGACTAAATAAATGCCTAATTAATGCTGAAAGAGAGATCTATAAAATTATGTCAATGAAATGTGGAGGTAGGAAACCTGTCGAAATTTCGTGTTAAAAGCTGATTTCTTTGTCGTTATCTGCGGAAGCACCCAGGGATTATTGAAAGAATCTCGGCACCAAGGCCGTACCCAGAGGGGGGGGGGGGGTTAGGGGGGTTTGAACCCCTCCCGAATTTTCGAGTAAAACCCCCTCCGAAAAAAAAATCCTGGGTGCGGCCTTGCTCGGCACAGCCAAGTTTTATGGCTTCGGATATTTACAATTCTGCTATCAGGGTAATTTTCCGGGGTAATCTTTGTCCTTCATCTGTTTCTCCCTAATCGTGTTGAGCTTTCCATCTAGCATTTCCCCTCTGTTCTCTTTTGTTTCTCAGAAAATTTTCAAAATAACTAATCTTCAGATCCGTCTTGTAATATATTAAGCATGGAAACATGATGAAAGTGAATATTTTGATGGTTCAAATTTTTACAGAGATGACTCCTGGGGTGGAGGTATTGAATGTTCAGTACTAGCCAATTATTTTGGCATGGAAATAGCCGTCGTAGATACTCAGCATGGTATAATCAACAAGTTCGGAGAGGATCAAAATTATGGCCAAAGGATTTTGCTTATTTATGATGGTATACATTATGATGTCCTGTATATGGAAGCCGTTGTGGTAAGTTCCCCGTTGTAACAGATTCAAGCTTATCTTACGTCTGGTATCTGCTCTATTGGGCTATTTTACATCTTTGTTATTTCGTTCAATTGCACGGAAAGCAAATTATCTCTCGTTACATTTTCTATCTGTATTTTTCTTTTTTTGTAAATAGAAAGCTGCCGATGCCTTTTTATAAGAATAGTCAGCACGTACATGAGGAAGGGGATATGCCGAGATTCTTACCGTAACAGCTTATATTTGTAATACTGTTCGTCTGATTTATTCGTTTTTCCACCTCCTCTAGTCAATTTATCCAGGCGTGTCAAAATGGGAGGGCGGATTCATAATGTTGGTTAACTGATGTTTTAGCCTATATAAAATCTAGAATATCTCTCAACTTTCTCAAGGATTGCTCTAAAAAATTACTTTCAGTACTTTTGGATGCTTTCGCTCAGAAGCCAAATCGACGAAATACATAAAATAGAAATAAAAAGATACATTGCTCGTTTTATTTTAGCGTATCAATTGTGTGATAGGAACGATGTCAAGGATATTTGACATGATGACTAAGTTTTTGATGGTCCTGATTGTATCATTTTCAAACATTATGATCATTAACTTTTCTTGATCGTACCATCAATTGATGATTAAATTTTTTGGCTCTTTGGCACCTTTTTGGCTCTGCATTTTTGGCGCTTTATGGTCTATGCTTATGAAAACGCAAACGCAGAATTGGTGCTTTGACACAAAATTAAAAAATATCTTGGAAGCGGACTTCGTTAATTTGTCTTCTTAGAGGGCTCGCAAATGTTTATCTTTGACTTGGCCTTTTATTATGTGTAGTATTTTTGCATGTAATTTTGTTAGTCATATGTAGTTATTATTATTTGTAATTTTCGAAGTTTTCTTGAATTTCACTTCAATTGTAATTTTCACTTTAAGTTAATATTTGTTCCTGTCTTTTCTACCAACTAAGGCTATAAAGGAAAAAATGTTGCAAGGATCTTCCTAGTTGCTCAGCTCTAGCTTAGTCTTTTTTGTGTTAAATTTCTATCTTTTCTAGGTTTTATTGAAAGATACACGGATCTTGGAACTTCAAGTCCTCATTTTATTAGGGGTATGCCAAAATATTGACCAATACGTGCTTTTTAAGTCTCAGCAATGTTCCTGGATATTGCATTGGAAGTGGCCTTTTCCTTTTTGTGTATGTTCTTGTCTAGGATTCTGTTTGCGAACTAAGATTATTACGAGGAAATCTTCCTAAGGGAAGGTTTATACCTTAAAGGTATACTCTATTGGCAGTTCCAATCGAATTTTTTTTAGAACAGAATCGTTTTAATTCGTTAACCCTGGCCCAGCTTAAACAATGAAAATACATTTTCAAATTTTTAAGTGCTATATTTTTGTGCGAGTGTTTTAGAACACGTTTTGATATCTAGTGAATATCAGAATCATTACAACCACTGGCTAAAATTTACACAAAATTAAAAATGAGGCGGTTGTGAAAAATGACTGCAGTTAAATTCCATGCTAAGGCCAAAGACACTTTGGGCGAGCAAGTTCATCTTAAAGCAAATTTTCGTCATTTGAATTGAGTCTTTATCTACGTATTAATTAAAAAACTTTTTCCACAAAAAGTTTGCCCAGAGGGCAAATAAAAAACTTATAAAACTTATATATCAAAATTTTCTCCAGCATACAAATAGCAAGCCAAACTATAAAGTTAAAAAAAAAGATTTAAACTATTATTTTCTTTTCTGTTTTTTATGTCTATTATGTTTTTACTTTTATAAATTTAATAAATCAAATAATATTAACATTTTAATTAATAAATATCAGTATATGTATATTAAACTGACTATGCACATTCATTTGTATTTTTTTCAGTAAAGTGCAAATTATGTTCTGGCCTTGGGAAGGCATAGGGGTCTTGAGCCCTACTCATGTTAATTTCTGCTCGTTTTGAGTTTGATTCTGTTATTTATTGTAATTTCTGTTCGTCTTGGGTTTCATTTATTTATCGATGCTGATTTGTGGTAGTTTTACGCTTGATAGGTTCTTTTATTCTATTTTTGCTCATTATTGGTCTAATGGAGTTCTTTACTTTTCGTTGAAAAACTTATTTTGCGGAAAAAGTTTTTTAAATTAATTTCTTTTTGTTTTTTTTAAGACTTTATAATTTGGCCTGCTATTTGTATACTGGAGAAAATTTTTCAGCAATTTTTAACAACATACACCCTTTTAAAAATCTGGACACAAATAGTAGTGTTTAATTTAGTTTCATACCTCCTCTAGTTGACCTGAAATAAAAAACTTCATACCATTCGCAAGAAAATCTGTTTACTTTCTTTTATAGCTTGGATACACTTGTGCTATTTTGATTTGGTTAAATTTTAAGAGCAGAAATAACCCCGAAAGTTTGAACATAATACCCTCAGTCGTTCTTGGAATACTGCTGAGATGCCTTATTGGGAATTAGCATTAACACAGTGCATTTTGATTTAATCTTAAGGCAACATTTAGTTTTTAAACATAATGAGCAAATGGGAGGGTGGGCGTGCGAGGGGGATTAGTTGTCCTCCAATCCCTTTCAATTATTAAAAAGGATACTAGTCCTTTCTATTTTCAATCGAGTGATCGCTTTTCGAAATTCCTACGACAACTCCTTCGATTCGAAGTGCCCTGGTCTAAAAAAAAAAAAAAAAAAAAAAAAAAAAAAAAAAAATACACCCACATTGATCTTTACTATAAAAATGTCAAGCCTTCCAATCACTTCCAACTATTAAAAAGGGCACTATGCCTTTCAATTTCCAATCGAATGAGCCCTTTTTGAGTTTTTACGACAACGCTTTCTATAAACACCGTATATGCCCCCAGGGCATAAATTACAACCCTTACCCTAAGGGCTGTGAGGGTGGTTGTCAATCTCTAAAACCTAATTTCCAGAACTTTCTACTATGTTAACAAAATGGCTATCTTAAAATTTTGATTGGATGTGTTTGGGGAAATGGTGGGCGTGAAAGGGACGTTAGTCGCTCTCCAATCACTTTCAACAATTAAAAAAGGCACTAGCCCTTTTAATTTCCAATCAAATGAGCCCTTTTGAAGTTTCTACGACAACGCTTTCAATGAAAACCTTATATGACCCCAGGGCATAACATAAAACCCTTACCCTGAGGGCTGGGGGGGAATGCTGTTTGGGGGAATTTTAGGCGTGAGAGGGGGGTTAGTTACCCTCCAATCACTTTTGACTATTAAAAAGGGCACTAGTCCTCTCAATTTTCAATTGAATGAGCCTCTTTTGAAGTTTCTACGACAATTCTATCTATAAAAACCTTGTATGCCTCCACGGCATAACTTAGAAACTTTGCCCGGGCGGCTCTGGGGGGTTTGTGATCCTCAAATACATAATTTCAAGAACTTTCAACTATGTTGAACAATAGGGCTATCTCAAAATTTTGATTGGATGTATTTGGGGAAAAGGTGGGCGTGAGAGGGGGGTTAATTACTCTCCACTCACTTTCGACTATTAAAAAGGGCAATTTCCATTTCCATTGTAATGAGCCGTTTGCGAAATTTCTACAACAACTTTCTATATAAACCTTATATGCCCCCAGGGCATAATTTACAACCCTTACACTGAGGGCTCTGAGGGGGGTTATCATCCTTAAAGACCTAATTTCCAGAACTTTCAACTACGCCTAACAAAATGGCTATCTAAAAATTTTGATTGGATATATTTGAGGAAAAGGTGGGCTTGAGAGGGGGGTTAGTGGCCTTCAAATCACTTTCGAATATTAAAAGGGGCACTAGCCCTTTGAATTTCCAATCGAATGAGCCCTTTTTCAAATTTCTACAACAAAGCTTTCAATAAAAAACTTATATGCCCCCAGGGCATAACTTATAACCCTTGCCCTGAAGACTGTGGGGGGAGTGTCCTGCTCAAAAGTATAATTTCCAAAACTTCAAAAACCGCGCGGAACAAAACGGCTATCTCAAAATTTTGATTGGATGTGCTTGGAGAAATGGTGGGCATGGAAGGGGTGTTAGTTGCCTTCCAATTACTTTTGGCTATTAAAAGGGCACGAGTCCTTTCAATATACAGTCAAATAAGCCTTTTTTGAAGATTCTACGACAAAGCTTTCTTTAAAACCTTTTTAACATCCTGGCTATAATCTACGGCCCTTGCCCTGAGGGCTGTGGGGGGAGTGTCATATTCAAACACCAAACGTCCTAAACCTTAGAATACGTCGAAGGAGCTTGCTATCTCAAAATTTTGATTGTATGGGTGTGGGGTACAGGTGGGCACGAGAGGGGGTTAGTTGCCCTCCAAGCACTTTTGACTATTAAAAAGGCCACTATTCTTTTGATTAATCAAACAACGGAACCCTTTTTAGAGTTTCTTATGACAACGCTTTCTATAAAAATCAAATATCCCCCCAGGGTATAACTTACAACCCTTGCTCTGAGGGCTGTGGGGGAGTGTCCTCCCCAAAAACATAATTTCTATCTGGAAATCAACTACGGTGAACAAAATGCCTATATCCAAATTTTGATTGTATTTTTTTTCGGGAAATGATGGGCGTGGAAGGGGTGTTAGTTGCCCCCCCATCACTTTCGAATATTAAAAAGGGCAGAAGCCACTCCAATTTCCAATTGAATGAGCCCTTTTCAATGTATCTACGACAACTCCTTCGATGTGAAGTGCCCTGGTCTAAAGAAAAAAAAAAATAAATAATACATTGTCATGCCCCAGGGCATAACTTAAAACCCTTGACCTGAGGGTTGTGGGGGAGTGTCCTCCTCAAAAACGTATTTTCTATCTGGAAATAAACTATCCTGAACAAAATGGCTATCTCAAAATTTTTATTGGATGTTTTTGGGGAAATGGTGGGCGTGGAAGGGGTGTTAGTTGCCTTCAAATCCCTTTTGACTACTAAAAAGGGCACTAGCCACTCCAATTTCCAATCGAATGAGCCCTTTTCGAAGTTTTTACGACAACTCCTTCGATACGAAGTGCCCTGGTCTAAAGAAAAAAAAAATAATACATTGTGCCAACATGTTCTTTACTTAGGCAGCGCGATTGCGCTGCCTATGTATACAACCAAGCGTTTGTCTGTTAATATTTTTTTTTCATTGAACTTGGAGTTAAAATATCCACAAAAGAAACTTTAAGTTTTTGCATAATTTTCGTGGAACCGTGACGTTTAAAACATACTATACAAATCTGAAAAAAAAACAAAAACAGGAAACGTTACGTCACGGTGATAAAAAAGTGATGGCAAAGTCCCGAGCACTATAAGAGTGAAGCTAGTGAAGGGGGGCAGAGCAAGGGAGGGTGAGGAGGGAGGCTTAATGCCAAAACGAGCAGCGGTAAGTGGCTTCAGACCATGTTTCTCAACAGTGAGGCGACAGAACAGTTGGCTCTTTCTGCTAGTTTATAGATAAAATGGATATATAGAAGTATATAAACAATGTATAATACTTATTCGCGTCTTTATTTATATATCACCCCTAGGAAAAAAATAACAACAAATAAACATGCATCCGTGATTTTTCTTCTGGTAAAAATTACAAAATTCCATATTTTTGCAGATGAGCTTGAAACATCCACAGTAGGGTTCTTTGATACGCTTAATCTGATGGTGTGATTTTCATTAAAAATTATATTACTTCAAGGGGGTCTCTCCCCCTTTTTCCGAAAATCAGATACATTTTCCCAGGCTTGTAGCTTTTGATGGGTAAGACTAAACTTAAGGAAACTAATATATTTGGAATCAGCATAATAAGCCAATTCTTTTGATATGTCTATTGGTAGTTCCGTTTTTTAAGAGTTTTGGTTACTATTGAGTCAGGTCCCTGTAACTAAGTTACAGGTCGTTACCACGAACTGTTTGATTACCCATCAAAATCCAAACAGAGATAATTGAAATATTGATCGTTTTTCTGCGTTACCAAAAGTATTGTATTCATAAAACTTTACAATTTCATCAGATGTAATTAAACAAAGGAAACAAGGCTCTCAACTAACATAAGGATGAAGTTCAAAATTGATAACAAATATAAATTACTCTGTATATGAGGGGGACTGCCCTCTTCTCGACCCCTTGCTCATTAAAAACAAGTTTTTTTAGTGGTTAGAATTTTTTTTTTCCAATTGCAAATTTTCTTACAAAATTTGGAAAAAGCCAAACTTCATAGTAAAGATTATCTAAGGAGAATACAGCCCCCTTCGTACAAATAGTACTATGTTGAAATAGATTTTAAACTTGTTCCTTGTTCTTAAATGAAAAGCACGTTTTTTTATTTAATTTCTGATTGCTTCCTAAATACTTCCTGGGGCGACCTTCGATATAATTTGAGCCAAAGTCCCCTTAATTCACTAGTTAATTGCTTTTAAAATGTGTAATTCAATAATTGAACGTTGATTAGTACCATCCTACGTTTAAATTTGCTATTTCAATTTTGGAAAAAATTTGAATATACTTTAAAAATTGGTTATGAATAGCAATTTTGGTAAATCTCCTTTGTTAATATTACTAATAAAGAAGTTTGTTTGGAAGAAAAGGAGTATTATTAATTGTGTGGATAGAAATTCTGTTACACTTTTGAACTTCAACGAAGTTGGAAGTCATTACGATACCTACAATAGGTCTTCTTTATCGATAAATACATTAGGGGAGACCAGCCCACGCTCGCAACTTTTCTGGTTATTTATTTTTTGTAAACACAGTTTCTGACTGTAAATAATTCTGAAAGTTGCTATGTATATATTCATGTTTGGGGTATCTCCAAAATAATCCCTGACGAACAATGTTTCTGGATGTAGGAGAAAAATGGGTTACACTGATGTAGTCCGAAAGTGGAGAACCAGGGCCACCCCGGTTTACGTTCGCCACAGATTGGCCCACGTTCGCCACTGTGTTAACTCAAGTGAAGAAAAGCTTTTACTACTCTAGAATTAGTCGAAAAATTTGTTCTTTATCAGATTTTTAATTGTCTTTCAGAATCCAGATACAAAAAATAAACAGGCTTAGACAGTAGTCTACTCAAAGACCCACCTTCTCTAAATCAAATCCTACCTAAGTTTACTGTTAGCGGCCATCTCATTAGATGGAACACTACTACCGATTAACACATCTTGTATCCTGAAAGGTCAACACCAAACCTCAGCCTTTCGGCAAGTCTTCAAGTCCCACCCGAGACTGAGGGCTTACCTAATCCTGTTACAACCTCGGACTTTAAGACACACGATTCTTCTTCGGTAAGCACCAACTTGCTCGGTTCTACGCACTTCAAGAATAGAACATCAAGTTCAACTGGATATTCCTTCAAAACTTTTGCAGCAAAGAAGCACTTAGCACTCTTTTTACCTGCTAGTCCAGCTAAAACAAAGTCACTGACTTTTATCAGCTTGTTTCCCATATCTTTCTTATCTTCTTCTAGCTTAAGACTGTCCTCACTCTCATCGTCAAACTCCCTCTCAACATGATCAGACACACTTTCACTCTCGAGGAACAATAGCTTGCTTGGTTCTTGCAATTTAGCTTTCTTTGCGCTCTTCTCCTGGCTTTCTGTTCTTTTTCCTCTTTTCCGTAGCTTTCAGTTCCTCTTTCTGGAGGATTCTTTCCTTCACTGGGGTATCAGTCAAAATTTTGGTAGTCTTTTTTTTTTTTACTGCGTGTCTGATTTGTTTTCTGGGAGAACCTTGCAGAAATGGAGACACATCAACTAGTTCAGAGAAGTTTTTTTCAGCTTGTCCGTCTAAAGGGAATCTTTAGAAAGATTGGGTATCATTCTCATGTAGGGTGGGCTGATTAGACGCATCATCATCAGCAGAAGAAGAAATGAGTGATGAAGGTTCCATGGCACCGTGGTTTGAAGTTGATGGTCAATCAGAGATGTATGAACTTAGGAACTCGTGACCTTTGAAAATCTTGAGATTGAAAGGGAAAATGATGGTGCAGTGAAAACCGCTGATTCTGTTTTCTGGGGTCACTGCTTTGGGATACGCTTTTCCAGAAAGCTCAGAGATGTTATACATTGAGATATTCTCGCATTTATGCTCTGTCATTAAAGTCACAGATTCCCTGTTGTACAAAGCCTTCAAAGAAAACATAACTGACCTGTCATGTGATTGCAGCTTATGCGTTGTCTGAGGCGGAACGGTGAGCATGACAACTCAGTTTCCTTTGGCTAAGTCAAGCAATTCACTACTGTAGCGACTAATGTGATTGCCAAGTATTAGAAGCACAGGATTAGCCTTAATCGGTCTTGTATGATTGATAAAATAGTTCATAACTGCACACATAGCAACATTCTTCATAAATACGCATAGTAATATTCTGCCATCTTTCTGCTGACGTTACCTTGCCTACCTGTTTCTGTCCTTTTGCTGCAACAATTTTCCATAGCTTGTGGACTGTTGATAGTCCAGCTTCGTCTACATTTGAAATATTTTGCGCTGTAAATTTGTGGTGCTAGTACACATCACAAAGATTTTCAAAAAATCTCTCAACTGTCACACGATTAAAAATAGTTGCATGGCCAAGACTGGTTGCTTCAGGTGCTCTGATAGTAATATATGGGCGCCATGCCATAAAACTGTGGTACTTATCTTCGCTCGTAGCATTTTGATTGTCACTGATATGCTTGTCCATGAATTTGGATCGTAAGTCCTTTTGCAATAGAATAACTGCAAGCAAGCTGACGAACTTCAAGCGCTGTTAAACCATAATCATATGGCACACAACTTGCAAGGATTTAGGAAGAGCATTTTCTTGTTCTTCTGTAAAGATCTGCCTTGTAGAATACAGTGGTGAGAAAAATGAGAGAGCCAGAAGCTCAATATCCACATCCTGTTTATCAGCCTTGGTGACGTATCTCCTCAGAGTTGTCCGTGGTATTCCATATTTTTTTGCAGCCGTTTTCTTGTTCTGTTTCTTTGCAATAGCTTTGATTACAGCAGCTCGGACCAGCTGTTTTATTTTTAATTTAAGTTTATTTTTAGTTTCCTCACCAAGCTATTTTTCTGGGCCAAGCAAGGTTTGATCCAACCATACAGAATTTCCCTGGCTAAAGTATATGGGATTGTCGTTTCTTCATCGAGTGTATCTGACAATATATAAAGCAAATATCAATGAAGTATGTTGCAAAAATTTAGCTTTCCAGGTTCACCAGGCCCAGATTTAAGTCTCAGACGTTTCTATCGACATAAAAAGTTTTTCCTTACCTTTACGTTAGAGACCAACTTTGTCATTTTCCTTTTACACAAAAATTTACTTTCCAAGCCCTAGAAATCAACTTACCATACAAAACCTGGAAAACAGGGTTCAACACTAAGTTGGATACATCCAAACTTTTGCTACTAGATTGCAGCTTAAACGCTAAATTATGGGAATTTTTCCATTGATGGCTCCCTAGTTAAATGCAAATGACGAACCGGGACTGTGGCTATTGATTAATAAAGAACTTGGGCTGTGGCTCACCTAAGCCGGTCTCCCCTACATATATTTTTTTTTTAATAC
Organism: Artemia sp. Qi Xiang Cuo; assembly: GCF_049724085.1. Lineage (NCBI taxonomy): Eukaryota > Metazoa > Arthropoda > Branchiopoda > Anostraca > Artemiidae > Artemia > Artemia sp. Qi Xiang Cuo. The sequence continues at coordinate 26,412,944 of NC_142804.1, read as the reverse complement.
ATTGAAGTACTTCATATAAATAGAACAAGAAAAATATTACCATTGAAAGTTGCTGAAAACTAAGTTCCTAGCAGTATTTGTCACCCCAAAGAAATTTCATGGCGGAGCTGATGATGACCTGCCTCGCCTTTTCCAACTCTGTGCTGGTAGATATGGGAATTTAACATATTAGCTGTATAGACAAACATTTTAATTAATTCTTACTCCCCCCCCTTCCTCTTTCAACATTCATCTGAAGCCTCATGAAGAGTAAGCAGTTTGTCCATTAAATTTTACTTTTGTAGGAACCTACCCTACCCCACCTAAACAATGACTCACACCCCCTCATTATAGCTGATACATAATTACTGATCATCAAACGTAGCATAATTTCATTACAAATAAAGTGAATCAAGTTGGTTGAATCCAGTACTACCACCGGGTGGCAATACTTCTTTTGCAACTGGGAAGCCACAAATATAGTTATTGATACTTTTAAATCAATTAGCTTCTCAATATTTTAAATTGATTGCAAATTCGTCCTCTTCGGGGTTAAGTCGTAGTTTGATGCCCTAAACCGCCTAAACTGTCACCCAACCACCGCTGCTATTTTGGCGTCTGTCCCCGCCCCTGGAAAATTTTCTGCCGGCACCCTTGGCTTTACCCCCACCCCTAATGTGCAAATATATAGCCCAAATTTATTTCTGAACTATTATATTTTCATCCTATTTTGTTTTGTTTCATTAGCATTAACGAAACTTAACTTCTCGCGTACTTAGCGGATTCTTAACAAGTACCTTTTTCTTATCTACCCTCCCTTGCATTTTAAAGTCCTGAAAAGGCAAGTAGGGAGCAGCTTTGAGTGCTGCACAATATTGCTCAAGGCTAGATGGCTTTGGTGATTATTCTTTTCAACACTAGCGCCAGTTTCCACTTTTACCATTTTCCCATACACTTTGGTACTACGTTAAAAGATCCAAGTCACATTTTTGTGCTACACACAGGATTTTTACGATATTTCCCATAAGTATACTAAATAAAATTGATATTCCTAAAACTGATAGGTTCCTAAATATTCATATGAAAATAATAACTCATAAAAATATTGAAGTCCTAAAAATAAGACGATAAAAATTAAATCAAAGAAGAAGAAGCGAAGAAGATACTGAAAGCCTTTCAAAAGAAACTATTCTTGCACAACACTTTTGAAACTATATTTTAGCCATTCTAAGTACTTTGAAACTTTAAAAGTACTTTGAATACTTTTGCTCTCCCAAATATTCTCTACATTGCACCGTTCTGGATGATTCTTACAAACGCTAATAAATTGAAAATTCGTTCTACTTTCTTCGTTTTGCAAAATACCTACTGAGATATCCAATTTGGATACGCTGTTTAAAACTCGTCAATATTCTTCATAAGGCGAATAATACTATAGCTGTTGCTAAACTTATGTATTATACCAAACACACTCAAGAAGTGGTTAGATTAATTATAATGAAATATACCAGACCATGATGAAAACATAATACTTGAGTTTATATAATAATATAATTTTGGCTACATATTTGCACATTAGGGGAGTGGGGTCCAGTGACCTAACCTTACCCCCACCCCCTAATGTGCAAATATATGTCCCAAATTATACAAGTCCAATTCATTTTGTCACCCGTCATTTGTCTTTGTGGCTGTGAAGCCGGTTTTCTGAGATCTTACATTCAGAAAACTTCTCAACCGCGTTTGGTATAATACATAAGTACCCTGTTGCTAAACTTGTAGAGAAACACAATCAACAGATTTCAAAACATGCTTAGACAACTCCTTCTACACTAGTTTTGCTTCTTTTTTTTCTTTTTTTTCGTAGTGGTCCGTCATTTACTTTTTGTATGAAGACTGGTTTTCTATAAATAATAATCAGCTAAACATAGGCTATGCAGAACAGTTGATGTGGTTGAAGGGATTTATATCGGTGGAGGGGGATTCTAAAAGATTTTATTTGGAGAGCTCTTACACAAATAGGGAGATAAGTCGGAAAATATTAAGAATTATGGGTAAATAGTAACAATATTAAGATATTGGCGGATAAGGGTCCAACCCCTCTCGTATCTAAATACATAAATAAAAGTATGGAATGGCGAAAATTCTGAATTCCAGTCAGTGCTGAAACAGTACTTTCTGGTCTGACCTATGCCATTGAATACATACACGTATTTAGATATTATTCTGCTGTCAAAATGGGCCTTATAACCAACTTTCCGAAATAGAAAAGCTATTTTATAAAATATCCCAAAAATAGCACTGGAGATTTACGTTTCCTGTCTCTTGAAAAAGGATTCTAAACGCAGTTTAAGATTTTATCGCTTATCCTGTATTTTCCTTCTTTTTTTTACCAGATAAGAATGAGGTAAAACCACTAAATGAAGTTTCCCATGGTTTTGCAAAATCAGAAATGCATATAGAAATAGAATCCTGGGAAAAGAGAGAGAATCCTGGGAAAAACTGAATTGGTGTACAATTCTGGTTTCTCGAGGATAGTTCGTACGCAACCAATTATCATTTTAAGCCTTGCTTCAGAAGGGAAAAAATATTATTGAAATCTTGGTTCTCATGTGTACTTAGTTCCGATTCAAGTGAATGCGATTGTACGATTGTTATGATTAGTTACGATACAAGCCTATGCCTGGATTTCAAACGATCAAAACTTATGGCTTAAAAAGTTCCCAGCCTTATCGTCACGTGGGGGGGAGGGTGTGGAGGCAAGCCCCTCCCCCAGATTCTGAAAGGTACCTTTTTGGAGGGATTTTCTCATTAAAGAAATGCCTTTTTTATATTTCCATCGAAAAAAGAAGACCCAACCCCGATAAAAAAAAATACATTTTAACCCCCCCCCCCCCGTGAGTTTTCGTTAATTGACGCCACTGGCCTTTACTTGATTGGCTAAAATTTAGACACGAGCTCTAACTCTTACAAATTGGATTGTAACGAGTCCCAAGCACGCATGCTGCCACAGAACAAACTGATTCTATAAACCTTCTTTTTATAAACAAAAGGTGGTGATTGTCATCAGTACATAAAGCCTATGATGCCGCTAATTGGGGGAAAGGAAAATCTAGAGTATCAAGGACCATTCCCAGGCCTTAGGGAACCACCTTATCCACTAGAAAATCATACTGGCTCGGTGAAAGGACAGATCTGAGACTAATGATTGCAATAATATAATTATCTTGTCATTCTGCTGCAAATTAAAAAAAATTGTAACAGTTAAAGATTTCGAAGAAGTTCCTTGCGACACGCGGGACTGAACTGGTGACCCACTAATCACGAGAACCGGGCTTATCCACTACGCTGTCACATGGTATGAGGATATTCTATTTTTCTAAGAGTTTGTTCACAAAATTTCAATAGAAAAGTTATAATAACTGATATGTTTTTTCCTTTGGGAATGAGGCTGAGGGTTCAGCGAAGAAATGGATTATTTTCCAATCATGAATTTGATCCTTTGATTTTCTTCTTTATTTAGTTACGTTTGTCTTCTTAAATGTTTCTTTAGTTTTTCTGCTATATAAATTAGTTTGCTTTATTATTTTAATTGTGTAGGCTTGTCGTAAAATAGCTTGTTTCAGAGGGAACATATACCTTAAAAAACAAAAGTTCTAGAACATTTCCCATAAAATGCAGGTCCAATCGACAAAGAAAACAACTTCCATATCCCATATATTAAATTTTTGTTCGACAAACTGAAATAACCCGATTTTTTGGCCAAAGTGCAAACAAAATATCAGAGATTGAAGCCGAAATTTTGCACATTCTTATTCAGCAATTATCAGAAAAAAAAACAGCAAAAAATTACTTCAACCACAGCTGTTGTTCGTGATTTCTTGGCATAGAAAGAAAAGCATTGGATAAATATTACAATGATTAGCCTTAAAAGGCATCACTATATCAAGATCTAAACACATTTTTCTCAATATTTAACAAATATTTTAAAACTTTCAGATCCTAGATTCTTGTATGACACTAATGTTCTAACTAAGCCTAAACTATGAATTAAGTACCTTATTTAATATCAATTTATCCCTTTAATGGACATAAATATGAGTGCTCAATCAATTATTTATTTCAAAAAAGAAATTGAGCCGCTTAAATTGAATATAGACATGGCGTGATTATTAATATTATCATCATGCACAAAACAAAATGGTAAATTAATAGTCAAACAGTTCGTTCTAACAAACTGTAAGTAAAGAGCGGCTCGTACTGATAGTAACCAAAACTTAAAATGTAATTCCGACGATACACAAGATTATAGACGATAGAAACAATACTTGACGATAAGCTACATCAGAAGATTGGCTCTTTGGGATGGGCTCTTTGGGGTAATTCCTAAATTTAGCAATACCAAGGGGCCGAGTTTCGCTTGATGAAAAGAAAGATAATTTTCATAATCTCAAAAAAAAGTTAAATTACATCTTATTATAGTCGGCAAACCTTTTTGCAAATTTATACCGACAAATTTTGTCTACATTATGGAAAATCAAATTAAATTGCAATGTGCTTTTTAAAATAATTAACACAGGCACTCATCATCAGCAAAATCGGTCATAGTAGCAATTTCAAGAATTTGTGATGTTATTCAGAAAAAGTGTTTTTTTTTCTTTCAAAAATAAAACTTATTTTTCCCGAAGTCCGCCAGTTTTAGGAGAAAATTGTAGTGTCATATTGAGAAAAAAAAAGATAAATAAGTATACACAGATATGAACAATTATTATTCGTTTGTTAAGATTAGATTACCCATCAAAAGTTCCAAGCCTGGGAAAATTTACCTAGTATTAGAAAAAGGGAAAAAACGCCCCAAAAAAGGGTTCGATCTTAATGAAAATTACTTTTAAAGGAGAGAAAATTGGATCCAAATTTCACTTTGCAAAAAAAAAAAAAAAAAAAAAAAAAAAAAAAAAAACATTATTGCAATTGCCAATATTGCAGGTTATAAGTTGTTTATAGATCATAAGTTATATGTTATACATACCATTTATCTAGTATATAGAGTGAATTTACCATTTGGCAGCTTTAAGGAGCCTCCCCCAGGCCACTCAGCGTGTCCCCAGGTGGCAATAGTGGAACACCCTGCAGATATGTAAGGTACCTCCATAGGAGGCACGGACCAAGGGGAGACCTTGTCAATGGGTGTCCATAATAGAAACTGGGGCATCCTCGCCCGGGGCCATAAATACAGGCGGAGGAGGAAGAAGGCCCCTCAAATGTACACTCAATAGTACTTTTTAGCCTGAGAGATGCTGTAGACAAACTTATACGAGAAGAACAATGCGGTACAAATACATTAAAGTGATTAATGTACGAGAATAACACTGTAGTACGAGAATAACGCTGCTGCGGTTAAGGTAGGAAATGAGGTTAGCAGCTGGTTTCGTATTAAATCAGGAGTTAAGCAGGGTTGTGTTCTTTCCCCCTTTATATGGATTATTTTGATGTTCTTTGTCTTAAGGAGCACAGGAAAGGCAATGGGAGACCACGGAATGAAATGGGGACGAAATACTCTCCTGAACTTAGATTATGCTGATGATTTAAGGATCCGAGGTGAAAGTGTGAGCAAAATGAATGAACTTTTAGAGGTTTTGTGAATTCAGGGTGCTAGAATAGGGTTGAAAATCAATGTTAAGAAGACTAAGTCACTAAGGGCTAGGAATAAGTGAAGATGAAAAGGTGACGTTGGGTAACGAAAAGATAGATCAGGTGGACAGCTTCACTTACCTTGGTAGTATCATTAGTAAAGACGGTGGGAGTAATAAAGACGTTAAAAGTACAATAGAATAGAGTTAAAAAAAAGTTTGGAAGAATAGGAAGACAAGGCTGCGGACCAAGATTAGAATATTGGAAGCTACAGTGATGACAGTGGTCAAACATGACTCTGAAGCATGGGCGCTCCGAAGAGCGGATGAAGATTTGCTAGATGTTTTCCAGGAAAATTGCCTACGGATTGTTTTGGGTACCCGGCTGACTGACCGTATTTCAAACAGTAGGCTGTACGAAAAGTGGTTCAATCCCGCTTTCTAGGGCTATAATGAGAGAAAGGTTGAAATGGCTAGGGCACGTTCTGAGGATGAAGGATGACAGATTGCCGAAGATTGACCTTTTCAGCCAACCGTCTAGTAACCGGAAAGCAGGTCGGCCGCGGTTGGGATGGGAAGATGTCTTAAAGAAAGATTTAAAAGAAATGGGAATTTCCTGGGAGGGTGTAAAGCAGGAGGCTTTAAATAGATTCGGACGTCTGGGGAGCGTGCGTAGCTGCGTTGGCCTTAGGCGGCTTGGTGCTTCAATGAGTTGTTAGTAGTAGTAGCTTCCGTACCTGTCGGTTGGGATTTTGTGACTAGTCTAAGAAAAAATTTGACTCGCAAACTGGCAATAGTCCAGATCACCACCGCCGTCCAAATCAATTAATATTGGTCTCAATTTTCCTCAGCATCATCACTGGCTACTTAGCATTCTATTGTCGATCCATGTGATCAAAGGCGAGATGTATGTCGATTCTTCTTTAAAACGAAAATAAGTTCCTGGCCGAAAAGTGCACCCTTTTGTTATTACAAAGGAATTGTTATCGCTGATGATGGAGACGAAGCGCGGAAATAAAATGCAAATAGCCCTAATGTTGTAATGCATGAATTGAAGTTTCATTTTCTTTTTTAAAGGGTGGTGTCCTCCAGACGATATTTCCCACAGAGGATGAGTCAATATTAAAAGAAGCCGAAGAACTTGCTGCTGAGGCAAGAGCTAGTCACCAGTATACAAGTACATCTGATTTTTTGTTAATATGTTTAGACTGTTCTAAGCTCCTGACAGGGGAGAAAGAAGCCCAACAACATGCAATGGAATCAAAACATATAAATTTCGATGAAGTTCGTACGTAACTTTTGGAAATCATCATTTAGTAATTTTTTTTAAATTTCAATGTTTATTGATGACGCATTATATTTTTCTTCGTTTTGGTAAACCACACTTAAGATATGTTTTTTTTAGGAAATGGGGGATTAAGTTTGCTTGAAATATGTTAAAATCGGGGGTTTTGTGTGAGAATCACGCAAAAACGTGCGTTTTCCCGAGCGCTGCTCAAAAATTCCGACGAACTCCTTTCCAAATCAGGAATGTTCCCTAAAGTGAAGTTTTGGGTTTATCGCTATTATTATGCTTGTATTTTTAAGTATTTAATAAACCTTGCGCTTCGTGATCAATTCGCTACGCTGAAGTCTGCTTTTTTCCAATTTAGTTGCTAACTAATCCATGACCAATGGGAATGGAAGTAAATTGAAATTAGCTAATTTCGAAAAAGATATTACCCAACAATTGCCATTTCTAGCAAAGGCCTACTCGATAAAGAATTGGATTTCTTTGGGCAGAAAGTATTGAACCCATGCTGACTGTGAATTCATAAAATAGGGCTTACAGAAATCAACCAGAGAAATTAAATATCCAATGGATACTTCCTATACCATTACTTTAAAAATTAACGTAGTTGACTTGAGTTATTAGTTAAAATAAAAATAAAAGCCGCCAATTTTGCCTCGGAAATTATAACTTATTGAACACGCTAGTTATGATGTAACAATTTAACATTATTGAATTTTCTTTACCAGCTTGATCCTATGGCCTAGTCTTAGTACATTGTTTTACCGTTATACGCTCGATTGAGTTCATTCTTGCATTTTGTGAGTGATTAGGACAAAACGTCTTCTAAAAAAAGATAGAATCGAATAAACCTGTTCAACATACTTTTTTTAGATAATTTAGAAAAAGATTAGGTCAAAGGAGATCATTACCTAAGACATTCTCGAGGTTCATCCAGGACTGTTACAAAAATCACTGGAACCGCCATAATCACTAAAATTTGTAAAAGGCATGTGCGCAAGAACTTATTTTCGGGAACCCAGTAAGATAAGATTTATAGTCTATGTTTGATATATCTTTGATTTTGATAACTTTTATAGGAAAATGCGCCTTCCTCTGAAACAAAAGGACGAATAGAAATAATATTGAATTAAACAGATAATAAGAAAAACTCAAAAACAATTCTAGTATTCTGCATAATTTAGCATAAATTGCATCGTTTCTATATCAAAACAAGAACGTCCGATAAAATTATGTTATTCAACAAACTTCACTGGCAAAACAAAATAGACATAGCTCCTTTAAGATAAAAATGCGCAACAAAATAAAACGTAAACAGTGCAGCCTAATATACAACCATGGGTTAACTAAAATCGTTGATGGTTCTGACGAGGACTCGACAAAGCCCAAGTCTTAGAGCTGCTACCTCGGTTCCAGAGAGACCTAAAATGTATAAACAAGAAATTAGGAAAAAACTAAAAATTTACATTTTACGATAATACTGCTTGATTTTTATCAACTTTCAATTTCAATTTTGTAAAAGGAAAATTTTTCTTAAAACGGCGTAAAATACAAAAAGAACGCCTACAAATGCACTAAAAAGCCCCCCCCCCCCACTGCCGCTATCCAGAAAAATAATTTTTTGAAGGTCAAAAATCAGAAGGTGGAAGGAGAGAGAGAGAGAGGGGGGCGGGGTGGGTCATTGCATAAAATTCGTCCGTAAATGGTCATAAAATTTTACAAAAAAAAATATTTTCATGTTCAATCCTAACAATTAAGATACATACTTTATACCAATGAATCTTGCTAAGTACATATCTTGCACAATAGTACATGCTATGACTACGCATACCTCTTGTTCAAAGAACCAACAGTCATAACTACTTGTATAGGATGAATGTCATTCCTTTAAACGGGTTCGATCTGTGTAAGCTGTATTCGCTTGCTTTTCATGGGCACTTTCATCTGGTATTACCAATCAATATAATACGAATGGCCTTACTGAGAAGGGGCCTGCCTTTATACGAGTGACGGGTGTCCTATGTAATTTTTATGTCCGCGGTGATGAGGTAACGGATAGTCGCAGGAATTGTGAATAGTTCATTCGGTCGGGAATTCTAGTCTTATTTAAACGGAAAAACCGATCGGAGCAACCTGACACCCCTTCAACGCCTCATGTGTCTCTGAAACCCACATGGGATCAGGTCAGAATTTCAAATAACAATTTTGATCAAAACAACAGAAAAACCAACCAAATTTGCCTCGAGTAAAATTTGATAAGGGCCCCAAATTATACAAATAACCAGCATATCCTAAAATGGCGGTATCATGCATATGTTTTAGGAGAAAGATGACCATGTTACCCCTTGTTTTAAATCTGACTCATACAGATTTCAATTTGTATAATTGAAGGATCGAAGGTGATGCCTGTGGGCCCCGGATATGTTACACCTTGTTTGACATATACAAGGATTTCCAATTCGTATGATTGAAGACTCTTATAAGTCGTAAAAAAAGAGATTCAAATTACTGTCTGGGCTTTGTTAAACACATAGAACAGAATAATGTATTTTTATTTCCCTTGAATATACCGCATTCCCCCTTCCCCTTCCCCCTTAAAAATGGTATTAGAATGCTTGAGCGCTCATTGATTATAAATGTGAGGCGAATGGTCCAGCAAATGGTTTTTAAGGATAAAATATTAAAGATCGATGAATTTCGGACTTTTTATTTAAGTATGTCTCTGTCAGAAGAGACTCTGTATCATAGACAGTGCAATAGCGCTGCCTAAGTACAGACCGAAACGGACACAATGTATTATTAGTGGGTTTTTTTTTATACCAAGGCACTTCGTACAAAGGGAATTGTCGTAGAGACTTCAGAAGGGGCTCATTCGATTGAGTCAAAAGTGACTGGAGGGCAACCGGCCCCCCCCCCTCCCACGCACCTTTTCCCCCAAAGACATCCGATCAAAGTTTTGAGATAACCATAATGTTCAACATAGTTGAAAGGTCCAATAACTATGTATTTAGGGATGACAATAACAATCCACACAGTTCATGGGGCAATGGCTGTTATACAATTCACAAGTTATACAGTTCACCCATTATTTGTATATAGTATTTTTTATCGAGAAAGGGGTGCAGGTTTGACCTTTGGTGTCCAAAAAGGCAAAGGGCATTCAGGTGAAGCTCTTCTGGAATGTTGAACTATATCAAAACACACTATGTCCATACCGGTTGTCAAATGGGCACATGAGCAATATCTTAAGAACGGCTTAGCATATAAGGGGGATGATCAATTGACAAAACTGCAATATGTGCACACTACTACTCTACCAATACAACTACTACTACAACTATTGTGACTCCTACTGCTACAAAGGCTTAGGGTATGAAGATGAAAATTTCAGGAAAAGTTGAGCTTATTCAAAACACACTCTGTGCATGCACTTTGTTACAATGGCTTAGGGTGTTAAGTTGGAACTTTCAGGGAATGGTGAGGGGGATGATCAATTCACAAAACGGCAAAATATACACGCTAGTATTACTATAACTACTACTTCTATTGTGACTACTACTAAAGCTAAGGGTATTAAGGTGGAAATTTCAGGAAATGTTGAGGGGGCAGTTCAACTAGAATAAACCACACTGTGTGCAAACAGATGGTCAAAGGGGCGTATCAGCAACATCTTAAAAAACGGCTTAGTCTAATAAGTTGAAACTTCCAGGGCATGATGAGAGGGATGTTCAACTGACCAAAAGGTAATATGTGCATACTACTACTGCTACTAGTACTACTGCAACTACCAAACAAAGGTGAAAGTTTGAAGGAATATGTAGGGGAAGTTGAATTAAATCAAAACACAGTATGTGTATGAAGGTTGTCCAAAGAGCATATATTAGCAATATCTTAGGAACGGCTTAGAGTATGAACTTTAAGCTTACAGGGTTAATTTGTGGGGGATGTTGAATACAACTGCTACTAATATTACTACTTCAGTGGCGGTTGTAGCCTCTCTTACGTCCGGGGCAAAATCTTGATGAGCCCCCCCTACCTCCCAAAAACTTCGGGCCAATTTTTAACAAAATTTTCGTTTATTAACAGAACTTTCCATTTATTTAACTTTAGCCTCTGCAAAATTATTAATTATCTCGCCTTAATTGATTGCTTCTACTTCTCCGAGTTCAATGCTAATTAAAGCTAAGTCATTTCGTCGCTCCTTGGTCGTAATCGATCTGATCTTTCTCACTAATTGACGTACGTGCTGACCCCCCCCCCCCCCGCACCAAAGAAGTGATGATAGCTCGGAAAAAGTTGACAAATGGACGGCATCTGGATTCGATGGGATCACGGCAGAGATGCTGAAGACATCCCTTCGAGCCTGCATAACTGTTTGGACTGCTGTGGTCGTCTGGTAGGTCTTGCTCTGATCTTATTTTCATTTTTAGACTAATGTTTGAAGAGTCCAGGGAATGGGACAAAAAAAAATATACATAGTTCATTAATTTTGAAAAGACATTCGGTGCTGGTGATTGAAAGATTTTGAATTATTACAGAGTACCTGAAAAACTAGTCAAAATAAAAATCGCACTCTCTGAAAATAATGAATTTTGTCTCTCTGAATACAGAAAATGTGAATACGCCTTTCATCTAGATAATGTCTGGTGCCAAACAGGGATGTGTCCTATCCCCATTCCTGTGTTATAGTTATGGACTACATTCTAAGGCAGTCTTCAGATTCTGGAGTGAAGTTTTGCAGCCGCTATATCTATGACCTGGACTTCCCTGCGACGTTGTCCATCTCGAAGAAGCAAAACAGCGACTGCAGCTGCTACTCGACACCATAGATGAAAAGGCCGAAAAAGTGGGGCTACAGTGAATGTCAATAAGACGAAGATGGCTACATTTGACTCTCTGCTGGCACTGAAATGCAAAGATAAACCAATTGAACAGGTCAATGAATTTAAGTGCCTCGGGAGTTGGATTGATTATAATGGAGAAGTAACCAACAAAATCAAGAGGAGGATTGGACAAGCTACGGCATTGGCTTTTAATAAGCAGAAACCAATCTGGCGCAGGAAATACTCTATGCGTTTAAAGTTCCGCCTAATGAATAGCAATGTGATGTGCATTCTCCTATATGCAAGAGAATGCTGGAAACTAAATATCCAACTATAGAAACACGTCCTAGCCTTTAAAAACATGTGACATAGAAGAATACTGAAAACATCATGGCAGGAAAAGGTCACGAAAATAGGAGTTTGCCAGAAAAACGGTTAACCACTAATTACTTACCTTTTGAAACATAGGAGATGGACGTACCTTGGCCACGTCCTTCGTATGCCAGAGGATCAACTCTCATGTACATCTTATGAGTGGTGTCCTTAAGAGACGCGCAACAGAGGTCCAAAACAAAACCTGGCAACGACAATATGATCTGGATCTGTGTAGAAGGGAGATATCTCTTCAACCAGAGTGGGAGGACTTTAGGGCTGCAGCTCAGCTCCGTGATGTCTGTAGAGGTTTAGTAGACGCCCTATGCGCGATTCCTAGCTCTGGAGGGTCTAAGATAAACGACCTCTCATTACTGACCACCGACACTGTAATCGCTAATAATATTTGATAGGTAACTCATACGTTTACCAAGACCTTTTATCTCCGCATTGCGCAATTAATTCTGACACATCTATAGGTTTCTTTAGGGGAATATATCGTGTTGAATTATTTTCTTCATGTCTTGGAGTTCGTGGAAGAACTGAAAAGGATCTAAATCACCGCAATATTTTACTTTTATTGCTACTTACTTTATTTTGAAAGAATGGTGATGAGAGAGAGAGAGAGAGACATTTATTCTAAACAAACAATTTAACATCAGTTTAGCGGCCACCCCAAGAAGTAAAAACTTGTCCAAGGGGGCGGCAAAAATACAATAACATAACAAAAAAAAAAAAAAAAAAACCTATCTATATCACACTCCCCAAACGGCACCACAAACCTTACACCTTAACATTTTCATTAAATTTACTATCATATTCATAATCATCACCCCCAGGAGCCATAAATATTTACCAATGTCTTAAAAAAACTACTAAAATAAATACATACTAAAAAGCATCCCTTTGATTACTATCTTAAACGAAGAAATATCACCTATATTTTTTATATTTTGATCAAGATGGTTCCAACTTCTGATCCCCTATGAAGCGAAGAAAACAGCGATCGGGCCGAAATAACCAGCGGAATATTAATTTCTACAAATGATCTAGTATCATAATCATGGACGGAAGATCTTAGGTTTGCTAAGCTATCAAAACACGGGAGGTTTATACCCTTTTGAATCCAAAAAATGAATAGAAGTGTATACAGCTCCTGTAATCCAGAGGCTGGCAGTATCTTTACACGCTCATGCTCGTTTCGCGCTGAATCTCCGGTTGGTAGGCCATCTAACAGCCGAACATCGTTGTTTTGTAGAATTCGTACTGGCCGAACAATAGAAGGAAATGTTCCAAGGCAAATGCTACTACAATACAATATATATGGATGGATAAGGGAAAAATAAAGAAGGCGTATAACAAAAGGAGGAAAAAAATTCTTAAGTTTTCTCGTTATATCCAGATTACGATGAAGATATAGGTCAAATGAAAACGTTGGATTCAGTTTGCTTATACTTACTGCCAACTGCGCCCCCTACTTTATTTTAATAGAAAAAAATAGTAATTGATTTTCATCAAAAATGTCATTTAAGGATTTCTAAGGTTGCTGATTACAAACTGAGTAATAATACAATATTAAAATTCTAAATATTTTTTTAAATTACTCCAACCCGACTAATCTATGGTTATTATCAACCCCCCCTCCACCCATGGTTTCTAAAAGGATATATTGTCATTTTCGCTTTTCTGAACACATAAGTATATTTTGAAACAGCTTCTTTTTCCATCGTACAACTACTAATCTAATACTGCCAAAATCTCCAGGAATTCGTAGTTTTCTTTTATTATTTGATTACTACAAACCCTGAAGATGGTATGCTGGAGAAACAGTTTAAAATTGAAGTCGGAATTTCCTAAAAGCCTTAACCTTGGCTGTTTGGGTGTTTTTGGACAAAGGTATGGTTTCTCAATTTCCACAGATCTTTTATTAGAAAATATACAAACTAATCTTTATAGGTAGAGTTAAACAGTGCACTTTCGGAGTTTCCTTGATGCTGAAAAAAGAAAAATACCTTTGATACCACCTTTTCCTTTTTTTCAACGCAAGTATTTCACCAACCCAAGTTTTGGAGTCCAAATTTGCCATTTTTGTTTGAAACTCTTCTTTGAGAAAGAATGCGATCTTAGGTATTTCATTTCGAAATTATTTGCTACTATTAAAATTCTGAGAACCTAATTATTGTTCTTAATGTTTACTTAAAGTACTTTCCCCAATTGGTGAAGAGTGAAGCCCCTCGAGGTGTCAAGAATTTTTTTCAATTTTTAAAAATGAAGATTCCAAAAAGAGTGTTTTTAAAGATCTAAAGGGGAGCAATTTCCTCACCCCTGGGTTTTAGATCTGAACATACTAAACAACATAACTCTTTTCTTTGTCAGATAAATCAAAGCATAAACGTCAAAGAATTATGCATCTATCATAAAAAAAAAAATATTTTAGGACTGAGCTACTGACCTCACTAATAATTACCCAGTTTTTGCTCTCGGAATGAATAGAAAGACGAAACTCGTAAACTTCATCAATTTCTTCAGGCACATCTCCTTTTGCAACTCCTAACTCATCAAACCGACCTACAAAATAAAGGTCGACTGAATTGAATTGATGACAGGTAATTGTATAATAGAGTTGTATAAAATTGTATAAGAGTTGATCATGTTACTTAGATTCAATCAATGCTGAAATGGAAAATAGAAGTTCTTTTAATTACGAAGTACATGTGAATTTGTCCATTTTTTAAAAGTGATGATTGTTGATATAATTCAAGGAGGAAATCCACCAATCAAACAGTTGCGACTACCTAATTCAAAAGTTTATAGTTATCCTCTAAAAAGATGGTAAAGATCCCTTGCCCATCAGTAGCTTCAATCCTAATAAACTCGAAACATTGCCACATCAGTTTGACGAGACTACAACCCTTGACTTTCTCTTTCTGCTCTTTTTTTGTCTACTGCGCCTCAGTGATATTTACCTCTCGGAAATTTTTAAATACCAACTAGCTATATTCCAGGATAAGTCGATCCTTGGGTTTCTTTTCAGTTTAAACCTTGCATAAGCGCAATGCTCAAATTTCAAATAGATTGCAAAACTTGTATTAGACTCTACGTATACTATATTAGAAGAATAAGAAGAAACCCACGTTTAGGGCTAGTCCAGCAATGGCGAAAGCATGTTTAATCGTCAATATCTATTTCCAAATACAGATATATCACGGATAAAACCGGCATATCCTTTATTCCGAAGGTTCCAACATCTTAATGTTCAGAAGACTTAATCATATAGATGATTTGTTTTTAAGGCGGGTTTAAAAAGGAAAGTTTTAAGTTGGGTTAGGAAACTAAGCAGTGATTGTTCACCTCTTAGGGAAATAAGAAAAAAATGGGAATGTCAGAAAATATTCATCAGAGTTAATTGTTGAATGATTTGCCTTAGAATGTGTGAAACGCGATGAAGTTTGGTTGACAAGTGTTATTCCAGACTAACAGCATCTTCTAGTATACTGGTACAGTACAGATGGATAGGGTAATTTTCTAGTAATAAATATAAATGAGCACACTAAAAAAGCGCACATGCTAAAGATACAATTCGGCGATTATCATAGACTAACTCAATAAAAGAAAAGGAACGAAACTCATTTAATAAGCAAAAAAGATACGATCAGCAACAACAGACAACATCAAAGGATATTATCCCTCGCCCCCCCCCTCCTAAAAAAAGGAAACAAAAATAGTGATAACAACTAATCCATGATGCTGAAGTAAAATATATTAAAGCTGTTTTCCAGAATATTGAAAATTGCTCTTTTATCAAGACTCATTTGACAAATATTCCAGAACCTCGGACACATTTGCTCTGAACCAAAACCATATCTTACTGTATTACGAAACTATGAATTTCAATCATTTTTGAGAAGTGCATCGTAATTGGGAAATTGAGAATTATGGACAAATTATTTAAATTGACTGCTGACGTCTCATTCACATACTTAAGGCAAAATTTAGACCTCTAAATCAATATATATATATATATATATATATATATATATATATATATATATATATATATATATATATATATATATATATATATATATATATATATATATATATATATATATATATATATATATATATATATATATATATATATATATATATATATATATATATATATATATATATATTTTTTTCTTCTTAAATTGAACTGTTCATATGGAAAAGAAACCAAAGAGGGTGCAAATTCCTGTCGACAACATACGGATCTGACAGAGCTGCAGACAAGAATGAGGTGGGTTTAAAAGGTTGGAGCAGCTCCAGTATGGTAAATTGGTTGTGGATCCGCCCTAAGTTTTTCCTTCTGTCCCTGTTACCAGAAGAAAAATACTGCCTGAATGGCCTCATTGCGGTGGTGCTGTGGTCCACCGTTGCTGTTGGGCCAAAGCAGAATCGAACCAACCCTCGAGGAAAATATAACTTAGCCAACGATACTGCATTGTACTGGAATTTGAGTAGAGAGGTTTTTCTGGATTTATTTGTTTTGGTGGTCGTTGTACCAGCTATTTCAGTTCATCTTTGCTAGTTACTTTATCATGTTGCCTCTCCATTTTCCCATAATATCTTTTTAAAATTTCCTTGCTAACAAAATGGGTTATTACAGAGAGTACTCGTTGGTAGCATTAGATGCAAACTACTAAAATTGTTTACAATTCTTCAGATTATCAAAATAAGAAAAATAAACAAGTAAAAGAAAACAAGATAATAAGAGCAAAACATAGATATTTCAGTAGAATTTTATTTTGGGCAAGAAAATACTTGCGGACGATATATTTTCCGCATGAAAGTGTTCCATCTACAGCGTCTAATGTTCGAGAAAATATAATTTTGTGGTTGAGGTTTCCGGATGTTTTGGCTTGTTTTTCTATAAAAAAAAAGAAAAAGGGAAACGAATGTAGAGATGGGGTGGCGGGCAATTCCTGGTGAGTGCATGATTTTAGCTAACAAATTTCATCAACTGACTAATCATTTTTGCAAACATGTAACGACCCAGGGCCGAGATGGTCATAAAATTACACTCGAGCCCGCAGAATTGCAGTAAAAATATGGTAAACTTCGTATAAAATTGTAGTAAAGTGGCTTTTCTGGCACTTCCAAGAAATGAAATGCAGTTTTTTTAGGTTATTTATAGCTTTTTGACATTTTAGTTCCAACAACATGCGTTGGTGGTTAATCCAAAGATTAAAATTATATACAATTTTACTTCTAAATATTATTTGAATGTCTAATTCTATGCCATAAATCGGAAAATGATAATACTGGCGTCTCAAATAGTTTATTATTATTATTATTATTATTCAAAATAAGCTCGGAAGCCAACATGTTGATGTGCAGTACTCGAAACCTGAACTTCAGGTTAAAATACTTAATTTCTTCAGTAACAGCCGACCAGTAGCACTAGTAGCGAAGAATGAAAATGCTGGAGTCTAGAACAGGTTTTTTTTCTTCAAAATAGGCTCTGAAGTTTCACCAATATATTGATTAAAAGTAAACTATATGTAAAAAAGAATTAACATAAAGTTATAAAGCACGATCTGAGGAAGAATTTTAAAAAAGAAAGCAAGAGGGACTTACCAATAACTAAAAAACCATCACTAACAGTAGAAAGATTTATACTATGCTTAAGTGAAGCTGAGACTTCCACTGTTGTGTTATATAATAAATCAGAAGGGTGTTCAGGGTTACCACTTCGCACTAGGTAGCTATAAAACAATAAGCAAAATGAATAGAAACAAAACTAAAGAGGTGCTGTTGAAGAGAGATAGAGAGGGAAGAAATATTGGTTTTAAAGGTTGACTATTAAAGAAAGGATTAGGGGGGCTCATAAAAACTGCTCTTTGCTCTAGGAAGACAGAGAAAAGAAATGTACATGAAAGTATTTTCCGTGAAAATTATTTAGGTGTTTTTCATATAGGCTACGTATTTTTTCGAATGCTTAGACTTTCTGAATGCGCCGTGTAGTCTGATTTACAGTTTGTAAGCCACGACAAATCAAAAATGAAAATAGATTCATGTTTAGAGTGTAAAGTAAAGCTGGCAACGAAAAATAGCAAATTCCTCAGAAAAAAAATCAAGTAAGATTTGGCTTCTCAACCACGCGAGCTCATTTTATTTTTATTATTCCATAGCTTTAAAATATTTGCTATCTTAACTTCTACTTATTTTTATTTTCACTCAATTCTTTGGAAAATGAATTACGCCGATCAAGCTCTAACCCCAAGAATTTTTCGAATCTTTCGTTTCGAGCTCGAAGCAATTTTCAAGTTCAGGTTCCATTCTTCGTATTTTAGGAAAGATGGCTCCGCCTCGTTTAAGCTTTGAAAATATGATGCCAACTTCTACGTTTAAGATGTCACATTTGGGCTCCTACTTTTTAATCTTAGTTTCAAGTACTCTGAATCGAAGATGGCATTTCATCGGATTCTCAGCTCACTTATTGCCACTAACTCCGAGTCCTAAGTACACCAAATGATACCCTTCATTCTTACTCCAAAGCTCTAATATTTAAAGACTCCAACTTCTGTTAGTAATTCATCTTCAACATTTTCACCCTGCATTCTCAAGCATTATTTCCTGTTAAGAAAGGCCTAATTATTTATTTATAAGTAGAAATTTTTTTTGATACCTTAAATTTCCAGAAATAATAAATGTAACTTTTCATCACAAAAGAAAAAAGTTGATATAAGAAGTATCCAAGTTAAATTCTTGGTCTAAGGTTAGTTTTTTAAGGTTTTTTTCGCCTTTCATAGAAAGGCGAAACTTGGTTTCTATTCTTTACGTTTTAAATTAGATAAAAACCGTTTTATTTCCACTCATTTTTAGCCGTTAAAAGAAACCTAAATATACAAATAATTGACAAAAATAAAAAAGGACTTTTATTTTGTTTAATTAAAACGAAAATTTGAAATGCAAAAAGTACAATCAATGGAAATGGCCTTTGGAGGCAACGGACCTTTTTGACTTGAACCTCGACTTTGTGAGTCCCCCCATGACTAGCTGGAACACCCAGGAGCAAATTTTAATAATCAGTTTATTCAGTTCTCAGTTTATTCACGTTCTATATATCATAAACCGTTATAGTTTTATTAGCTCCTACATCGATTTCAATGGAAATGACCAACATTTAAACCAAGGGTTGTTAAAAAAATAGAGACAAAAAAGATGAGAAAAAACAAAGCTTACCTTTTCAGTTTCACTGGTTTCGTAAATTTAAAACTAATAATGTCTCCTTCCTGAGGGGAAAGGCCCCAGAAGAAATTAACACCCAAATAAACACTTTCAATAGTATGTTTCTTATATGCTTTAATCACAGTAGTAACTCTTGCTGCTGGATTTGTATGAGGAGTAAAGAGGGGTAGTTTCCCAAAGGCTTTGTCTTTCAGTTTTTGTACCTTCCCCTTGAGTGAGGAAACAGTTCCGACGTGTTGAAATAAGGACGGCTTATACCTCAGCCATAGATTCTTCTTTACAGCTCGGCACTTTTTCTGGAATGTATATCATACATAAAGAAATGACAGATAAAATAAATGTATCAAAATTGTTATTGGAAAAAATAGACAACAACCACTATTTAAGTTACAGTAGAACCCTTGCTCTATTCAACTGGGTACTACCAGCTGTCCAAAACGAAAGCAGACTACATGTCGTGTGGTCTGAATAAACATTATCTGTGTTTACCTTAGACGGCAGATCTGTCACAGCTTGATTTCTAACAGTCACATGCGAAATATTGCAGCACCGACGCTGGTGTTAGGGGTCATTATCTTTCATTTTAGAGCTCAATTAAGTAAGCAAGAAATTATTAAAAGAGGAGAAGGGGGGTCATAAAGTAAAAAAGGTAAGTCCTATAAAAATATGGACATTTTACGATAAATTGAAATACAGTCCCAAGCTACGTCTCCTAATAATTTCAAGGTGGCGATTCCAGATATGAGCAAATTTGAAAGTATCCTCAGTAGGCACGTATAGAAAGTAAAAACAATCGCTTACACGCCAAGAAAACGTAATGCATAAGGCAAATCCAAGGCTAAATTATGGGTTCAGATATTCGGTGAAAAACACTAGGTAGAAAAAAAAAATAGACCTCCGGTGCCAAGGCCCCGTGGAATGTTGCAGCAACGATGACCCATGGGTCACAGTTGCGGAGCAACACATGCTTTCGTGAATTATATTTCACGGAAAATAAATGTGTATGCTCCAGTGTCACGTTTGCAGATGCGTTATGGTTATTACAGGTTATTATTTATAAGGTCAGTGAGCAATTAAATAACTTCTGAAATAAGTTCTGTGTGTACGAAGTAATGGTCAAGCTCTGTATCCACATTGTTTTTTTTTTTTTTTACCTGCACTAAGACTGTGTACTATTTACTATGGTAACGGAACATCCGTGAAACGGTTCATTTTTCATTGTGCAAGCTCTTATTTTTAGCGTACGGTTTATTTTTAGATATAGAAGACAGCATGTCTTCTTGCTTACTTTTCCTGACATTAAACGTCTAAAATAAAATAGACATCAAAATCAAAAATTTTTGAAAAAAATCGGGACTTCTGTTTCAAAATAAATATTTCAAGTATTATTTTTTTTTAAATGTAAGATAATACGAAGCTATATTAGTGTTTAAAGTTATCTTGTTTCTTAAAGGTTAAGCTTCCAAGCTAGAGCATTTTACTTAGAAAAAATGTAAGAAATTCACAGAAACAAAATTTCAGAATAGAAAGTCACAGAAGTAATTTTATATCTGGAAAAACAATGCAAGTTCCACCTTTTAGAATAACAAGACCTGTCTATCCTCGTAGAAAATAAAAATAAAAAATAAATAAATTATACCATGTCTCGAGAAAAATTTACCTCTACAATGTCCAGGAAATTAAGGGAAGATGACTTCAGAAATTATTTCCAAGTATATAGTTAATTTTTCGGACATAGAAGAGTGCAAGTCTTCTTGATTAGTTTTCATGCCACTAAACGTGTAAAATATAACAAAACATAAAAATCGGAAATTTAAGAAAAAAATAAAAATCGGAACTTGTGTCTTTCAAAATAGGATTTTTTTTCGAAATCAGGCATATTTCCAAAATATTCATGAAAAATGCAGACATTTTTCTTAGGTTTTGAAGAGATATAATGAATTCCTGTAATTATTCAAAGTTTTTTTTATTGCTGCAAAGTTTAGCTTCAAAGCTAAGACATTTCAGTTCAGACAAAATGTAGGGAATTCGCAAAATCAGAACATCAAAATAGAAAAAGTCAAAGAAGGAATTTGATTTCAGGAAAACTAATGAAGTTCCGGTTCCTAGAAGATCAAGATCTGTCTATCCGCATGGATAAAAATTCTACCTTGTCTAGAAAAAAGTTACCTCTTAGATTTCAAAAGAATTTAATGTGTAATAACAACTATGGAAATTATTTTTAAGCGAACGAAGAAATTTCGGGTATAAGAAAGTTTAAATAATCTTGCCTATTTTTCACAGTATTTATCTTTTAAAACCCAAGCGGTGTCAAATCAAAGATTAAAAAAAAACTGGAATTTGGCAATAGATCTCGATTTTCTCAGAATTATTCCCAAGAAATCTAGAAGATACAATAAATTTTGTTCTCCAATTCTCAGAGAGATAATTTAATTTTTTTGCACGATACCGACAACTTGTTCTGAAAAAGTCCACTTTCTCAGCCAGGATAGGTTTGTTTTGACATCATGTACAGCACGAGCGAAAAAAATAGTTTTTATTTTTTCTATAGAAAACTACCGAGAATTTTCAAAAAATTCACTGGAACTTTTCTACACCGTTTCACGATTCCCATACAAATTAACAATTTCGAGTTTGAATCTCTTACAATTCTGTCGCTATAGACTGCTGATAAAAAAAAACAGCCGCGGAAGCAGCATTAACACACACTTCTCATCCCACGTAATCCCTTCCCCCAACCCCCCCCCCCTCACCAGAAAAAATCTCCCCTGAAAACGTCTGTATGCTTCCCAATAACCAATAACCAATAATCAGTATTGATTCAGAGTTCAAAGTGAACGGACCTCTCATAAATTGGATATTTTATTAACATTGTCAAACCAGTAAGCTTTTTCATTGAATTATAATCCCAGTGAAGTTAGTTAGATTTCGCAATATTTCAAAGGATTATAGTTCCTGATCTATATATGAAACCTTTGCTTAATCTTTTAAACTAGTTTCTGGACATTTACATAAGTTTTTATGGCTTATGATTTACGGACACGATTAATCGAAGTAATTTGGTTTCATAAGTGGAATAAGGGATTATGATTTATGGACTATATTACTGTAAGTGAAAATGATTGATCCTGGAATTTGGGCGAAAGATAAATTTTTTTATAATCCAGTGTTGAATTTCATACAGAAAAATCTCGAACAAGGGATTTCCCACGATTCAATTAAAGATCATGCTTTGGATTTTGTTTCGGCTACTGATGTGTTAGATGCAAGAAAGCTTTTCCTCCAGAAAGCATTTCCAAGGGAAGTTCCACCCAGGCGAGTTGGTAACAACACCCAACAAAATAGTATTGCTGATATTATTGCAGCGTTCGAAAGATGTGACTCTGAAGATATAGATGTGCCGGACTTCGTGATAAGGAACGCGAGTGAAATCCCGATAATTCCCGCATCGGCATATTCCATGCTTAGTAGTAAGGTAAACGCCTGTTTTTATGAATTACGCGCTTTATCAGAAAAGCTTCAAACCCAGCCGCCTTCCCCCCCCCCCGCCGCTCCCCCTTTAGTTGAAGATAAACCTACATATGCAGTAATATTGAAAAATGTTCCTACCGATTTAAGTGATCCTGGCTTGCAAAAAGATAAATTGAATATGCTTGAAGGTCATGAAGGGATTTTAAGTCTAAAACCTGATAATCAGAATAAAAAGTGGATCGTAGTTACTCGAGATAGGCAGTCAGCCATATCCCTTGCCGCCTCAGCCTCTAAGAGCCTACCTAATGTTCAAACTAAGGTCCTTGATAAAAAAAAGCACTTGGTATTGTTCGGGGTATCCCTGAAAATGTATCAGAATCTTCTCTAAAGGAAAGCATACCGGGATTAGTACGTGCTATAAAAATAGGACATTCAAAATGTTTTCGTTTGGAATTTCTGGATCAGTTAGCACTGAAAAATGCAATTAACCATGGTCTCCGACTTGGATATGAGCTTTTTCGTGTTGAAATCTACCAAGAATTACCGCGTCGTTGTTTCCGGTGCAAAGGGGTAGATCACACTATTGCTAGATGCCCACGTTCTCCTGATTTACCAAAATGTTCCCGCTGTACTGGGGCTCATGAGAACACAACGGACAACCCTTGCTCAGTTGCTCCTAAGTACGCCAATTGCGGAGGAAATCATGTTTCTTATAGTTTAAAATGCTCGGTACTGAGAAATGCGCTTGCCAAGTCAACATGATGACTTCTCCTACAGCCTTAAGTTTTGTTTCTCTGAACATTAATGGTACTAAAGATAAGGATCTGCGAATTGACAAGCTGCTAAATTTTGATGTTGCATTCCTACAGGAGCATCTACTTTCCAAAGTTAATACGAACAGTTTAAGGCGGTCTGCTACACATGATATATTTATTCGAGAAACAAAAAAGACCCGCGGTCGCCCTTCCGGCGGCACCGCTATCTTCATTCGGTCGGGATATCAGCCTATGCAAATTTATTCTGATGCTAATATTCTAGCAATCCAGTGTAATAACATGGCTTTTGTAAATGTGTATCTCCCATGCAATCATCGAAACACTCAGTCATTTACTGCTTTTGCTAAAGCTTGCCATAAACTGAAATCTCTTTTCATAAATTTTGCAGATCAAAATGTTGATTGGATCTTAGCCAGGGATATGAATACTGACATATTGACCTCATCTGATCGATCTGAACTCCTGCTAGATTCTCTGCCAAGTGTCTATCATGTCGCTGCTAAGAACCTAGCTTATACTTACATTCATAATCGAGGCTCCGTTAAATGCAACCTTGACCATATTATTGTGTCTAAGTTCGGTCTAATTAATTCCGAGGTATTTGTTGATGAAGATAAAATCAATGATGACCATCTCTCTATTTCGGGCCTAATTGAGCCTCCTGATGTTCAAGCCCACTTTAAGGGTCCCCAGTCAAAATGGTATCAAAAGCCCAATTGGAATCGGATAAACGTTGAGATGTATATTACTACTTTATGCACTCTACTCTCAACTATTAAAGTCCCGTTTCACTTGCTCCAGACTTCGATAAAGTGCCCTGATTCTAAGGAAGACCTAAATTCGTATTATTACCAGATAGTGGCATGTCTAAAGTCGGCCACACAAGTCGAAGGTCTGATTGAGCACGTGCGTTCTGGGTCTCGCAAGCCCATGTGGAATATACATCCGGAAGTGAAAAAAGTAAAGAACCGCGCAAAGTTTTGACTGCGATTGTGGAACGCTTGCGATCAACCCTCCTTCAATGCTGTGTTTACAGTCAAGCAAAAAACGAAGAAAGAATACAAATCTTGCTTACGTATTGCAAGGCTCAACGTGTGGGACGCTCCAAATAGTAAAATTACTTGGAATAGAGTTATCAATATCAGTAAGTGTTCTCCCCCACCTCAGTCGGAATTAAACCTTATGAATTTTGTGCGCCATTATATTGACATATTTTCCGTATTTAATCAGTGTGTTCAGAAACATTTTTCTAATCTACTTAGTTCGGTTCTGCCAGTGTCTGTTTGTCAATATAGAGTCCCTGCGATAAGTATGAGTGATTTACATTGGGCGCTGAAGAAAGTAAAAAGATCAGATTCTCCTGATTGTGATGGCCTATGCTTTAGGAATTTTGCTTATGATTGCCCCTTATTGTTGAACCACCTGCAGTTATTATTCCAGATTTGTATAGCTCAATCTCTGGTTCCTGATAGTTTTCTTTCCGGTAGTGTCACGCCTATACTTAAACGCGGTAAAGATCCAGATTCATGCTCGAATTATAGATCAATTACTGTATCGTGTTTTATGAGTAAGATTTTTGAGTATATTCTTTTTGCCTGAAATAACTTCTAAGCGTGATTTTTCATCTTTTCAACTAGGTTTTAGAGAGGGGTTGGCTACCCTCAGGCGCATCATGTGCTCAGCCGGTTGTTAAAGGAAGCTTTTGCCCAGAAGCGTTCATTGTCTTGCTGCACAGTAGACATTTCCGGGGCTTTTGATAATGTTGTTCACGCCCAGGCCTTGCATTCCCTTGCTTGTTCTGGAGTCAATTATTCAGTTATTTCTACATTACGATATTGGTATGATAACTCTTATGTGCGTATTAAGTGGCTGTCAAATATTTCTGATTAGATAAGCTGTTAGGAAAGGCGTTAGACAGGGAGGTGTTTTATCTTCTTATATATATAAATGTGTCCTCACTACTTGTTTAAAACATCTATCTCCTACTGTGTTTTTTC
Organism: Artemia sp. Qi Xiang Cuo; assembly: GCF_049724085.1. NCBI lineage: Eukaryota > Metazoa > Arthropoda > Branchiopoda > Anostraca > Artemiidae > Artemia > Artemia sp. Qi Xiang Cuo. Next base: position 26,387,372 of record NC_142804.1, on the reverse strand, counting down.
GTGATATTGGTGTAAGTTATATTGCATACGCCGACGATCTCCTTTTAGTTAGTTTTTCTCGTCGAGGGCTGGCTCAGAACTTCCGTAAGCTGTCTTCTCTACTTAGTGATATTGGCCTATCTGTTAATATGGGAAAGTGTGAGTTTATGTGCTTTAATAGTATAACTTCTGTATCTCCATTAAACCTCGGTTCGATTTCATTACCTTGTTTGGATAAAGTCAAGTGGCTTGGTATATCGTTTTGCCCGTCCATTTACGAAACTTGCTCCGAGTTGGTTACGAATGCATTAAAAAATATTCGTGTGTCATATGGTAAGATATCTCCAAATAGAGGGCGTTATAATCGTAAGGGCCTAGCCCAGCTTTATAATAGTTTTTGCTCTCCAGGAGTAAATTTTCTATCTGGATCCGACCACCTGCTGAGGAAAAATTACTTACGGACACTTAAAAGAGTTTATTTTCGGCATTGTAAATTTTTTATGTATTTACCCGGCCGTTTTAAAAATCTAAACATTTTTTTTTCGTTTGTTGTTCTATTTTGGTGAATATGACTGGCCACGTCTTACTATATTATTAATCTTAAAAATGGCAAAGTTTCTTCTGTCACAAAACCCGAAATTTGTTTTTTTCATCGTGATATCGGTTAATTTGTATTTTTTTGTTGTTGTTTGATTTCGTAATTATGTTGTTATTATTTCTTTTATATTTTCCATTACTCCGCAGTGTCATTTATAATGTTCATATGTGGGTCATAAATAAATTATTATTATTATTATACTATATGTAAACTATGGGCAAAGTTCATTACTTGCAGCCCTTCCTCCAGGGACTGTGGGGGATTAAGTCATCCTCAAAGTCATAGTTATTAGATTTTTCGCCTATGCTGAACAAAATAGCTATCCCAAAATTTTGATCGGGTGACTTGGGAAAAAAATGAGCGTGGAAGGGGGTTTAGTGGCCCTCCAATTTTTTGTTCACTTAAAAAGAGCACTAGAACTTTTAATTTCTGTTTGAATGACCTCTTTCCTGACTTTGTAGGACCACAAGGTCGATACGATCATCCCTGAAAAACAAAACAAAAAAACAACAAATTAACATGCATCCGTAATCTTTCTTCTGGCAAAAAATACAAAATTCAACATATTTGCAGATAGGAGCTTGAAACCTCTACAGTAGGGTTCTCTGACACGCTGAATCTGATGGTGTAATTTTGATTATGATTATATTAAATTTAGCGGATGTTTCCCCCTTTTTTTGAAAATAAAGCAAATTTTCTCAGAATCGTAACTTTTGGTGGGTATAATGACTAAACTTGATGAAACTTGTATATTTGAAATCAGCATAAAAATTCAATTCTTTTGATGTATCTACTGGTGTCAAAATTCCGTTTTTTAGAGTTTCGGTTACTATTGAGCCGGGTCACTCCTTACTTACAGATCGTTACCACGAACTGTTTGATAGCGCAGTTAGTTAGGCGAAAATGGGGCCAACCTACGAGTGAAAGAGAAAAAGTAGAAAAATTATATACGTCTTCAGGTTGGCGTTCTAAAAGTAGTCTCGAATGTTTATTGAAAAAGAACAATGAGGATGATCATGTATCCAACAGCTCTTGTATCGGGAGGGAAAGGGTTTGAAATTTTGGTGTCGGTTCAAATCCTAAAAAACACAAAAAAAGCAAGGTGTATGGAAAATAAAAGAAACTGCGGCAAAACTCCAAGAGGCTCGAGATCTTCTGGAGATCATGGGCCGAGAGTATCTTCTACCCTGTATACGCGCTTGGGCGGAGACAGCTGGATACTTTTTACGTTTTATTTACTCTAGGGTACATCCCTGGATAGTCAAGGAATATTAATAAAAATCACGCCATCAGATTCAGCATATCAGAGAACTTACTGTAGAGGTTTCAAGCTCCTATCTACAAAATGTGGAATTTTGCATTTTTTTGGCCAGAAGAAACATCACAAATGCAGGTTTTTTTTTTTCAGGGGTAATTGTATCGAGCCAATCGTCCTAGAAGATCGAGAGAGGGCACGTTTGAACGAAAATCAAAAGTTCTAATGCCCTTTTTATGTTACCAAAAAGACAAAAAGGCAACTAGCCCCCTTTACCATGACCATTTTTCCCCATGCCTTTGGGGATGACACAACCACCATAGTCCCTAGGGAAAGGGCTGTAAGTTACTCAACTTGCCCACTGTTCACATTTGGTATATGTTATTGGGGAATATACGAATTATTTTTCCTGGCAGAAATTGAAGTTTTTTTTTTAACTGAAAGTAAGGAGCAACATTAAAGCTTAAAACAAACAGAAATTATTCCGTATATGAGCTATTTCCGTTTCTCAACTGTCGGTCTTTACGCTAAAGTATGGCTTTTGTCACAATTTTGTAAGAAAGGCTGCTCAAACACAAGGGCCATTGAATTTGAATGAGAAGTATTTTAAAGAACTTTATGACTTTAGCATAAAGAGCAATGGATGAGGAATAGAAAGAGCTCATATACGCGACAACTCCTGTTCGTTTTAAGTTTTAATATTGCTCCTTAGTTTCTGCTGCAAAAATGTGTTGTTTTTTTTTTAATTAATAGCTCAACAAGATATACTATTGTATTGTTGTATTTTGTATATGTGTATTTTTGTACGCTCTTGAATCACTGGATTGAATAATAGGGAAGTAGAATCCTATTGAGAAGTTAGGGAGAAACTTGGAGTTACGAATTAGGCATGTTTTTTAAACTTCTAAATATCGTATTTTCTCATCTGAGACTGTTGATCAAACAGGTCTCGGTAACGAACAGTAAGTAAGGAGTGACTCGGCTCAATAGTACCCAAAATTCTAATAAACAAAATTTTAATGTGAAAAGATACAAAAAAAAAATCAGCGTATTATGCTGATTCTAAATATATAGGATTCATGAAGTTTAGCCTTACCCATCAAAAGTTACGAGCCTGAGGAAATTTGTCTGATTTGTGCAATAGGGGGAAATACCCCCTAAAATGCAGGGAATCTTGATGACGCCATCAGATTCAGCGTACCCGAGAACCCTACTGTAGAAGTTTCAAGCTCCTATATACAAAAATGTGGAATTTAGCTATTTTTACCAGAAACTTTGACTGTTTGTCCCATTTTTTTAAAGAACGGCTACTGAAACACAGGGGCCGTTTAATTAGAATAGGAAGCATCTTTAAAAGTGCTAACAGCTTTAGCGTAAAGAGCAAGGTATTGAGGAGGGGGCAACCCTTCATATACAGAATAATTTGTATTTGTTATGAATTTTAATGTTGCTCCTTACTTTCAGTTTAAAAAACTTGTTTTTTTAAGTTAATTATAGCATAAAATCATGCTTATTTTCATATGCTCCTTACTTTCAATTGGATTTTTTATTTATTTAATCACTTAAAAGGGAACTAGATCTTTAAATCTCGTTCAAGTGAACCCTCTTTTAACAATCTACGACTAAGGACTACGAATGGTCAAATGTGTGACCACCCTTCTCTGGAAAAGTAAGAAATTTCATATTTTGTCAATACTTGGTTTAGGTTGTTTAAATACGAGGTATGTTGAGTATCATTGCATAATTTCCATCAAGCCGCACACCTCGTCGAGGGGTTCAATTTCTATTTCTAAAAATATGCGAATTCTCATGCGCCAACACGTTAACGAGCGCAACTTAAAAGTTAACAAATCTTACATATTTAGAATCAGAATAAATAATAGATTTTATTGTTGCATATATTTAAATCAAAACACGGTGTCTATTATAAAGGGTCGCTTTTCACTTAAGGTTTGTTCTACATTTATCTGAGGGCTCAAGTAGAGTGAGAACATTTCGGTAAACAAAAGCACTTTTCTAGGTTTCGGGCACAAACCCCGCCCCCCAGCAACAAAAAAAAACAACTGGGCCTCCTCCATAACAGCTAATGCGCGATTATTCGTCACCGTACATAATTTATCAAACCTAAAATAAATCAAATTAAGTAAGTGAAGCTTTAAAATAAATGTTTATATCATCCGTTTGTTTTGTGCGGACTACGTTCATCTCTAGGAACGAATGTGCCACCGCGTAGAATTAATGCCTCTGTAGCTAGGAATATATTCCTACTTACACTACTTTATTGACATAGTCTTTTACATGAAAAAAAAATATTGTATATCTTTAGGGTTTTTCTATAAGACTCAATTGCCTGGCTTACTATTTGTATGTTGGAGAAACTTTTTCACCAATGTCTAATCCTGACACAAAAAGTATTGTTATTTAATGCCACTGTATTAATTACTAATAGTAATTAATTCCTCTGTAAGTAGAAATATCAATATACAATTTAAGGTACTTTACCCTCATTGAAGATAATTCTCTGGCACCTTTTTTAGACTGCCCCTATTCTGTCTGACAATTCAATGGAGATGCCATGATACCAAATAGGACAGAGCCCTATCCAAACAGGATAGGGGGTTGGATAAAGAGGATGTTGTGGATAGACAGGAAGAGTGGGGACATTGAAGCTTCAATTATTATTTTTTTATCCAAATTGTGCAACTGGGAAAACATTCAGATTAAACGGGACACCAACTATTTACACATTGGCGGAGGACGGAAGGACATTTTAGTTCTGGTTCTTTTCAATCAAGTTAACATTTAAGCATAAGTCAAATTTTTCCTGGAATAGAAATACAATATAAGACAACATGAAATCTCAAAAAAATTTAACATATTATTTATTTTAGAAAATTACTGTATAGTTTTACGACAGGAATAATTACATTCATACATACTTTTTTGAAAGCACGCTAGGTACGTCATCTATAGCTACGAAAGTCTAAGTCATCATTCAAACATAGGAAGCACTGCCCATTAGTTTCGATCCTGATGTTCATTGGAAACCTACGCCGCGAAAGAGCTAAGGAAATCTTAAGAAAAAGCTTACGGCTTTTTTATTATGAGTATGCTGAACATGGTTACACTCTTCTACATTGTTCAATTAAACCTTTCAATACATTAATATCTAAAAAGATATGTCGTTATGACAATACTCCGCACAAAAATACCATCAAGATATTGGATAACACTGTTGTTTCTTTTTTTTTTAGCTGTCATGAGGCTTTTTATGAGGAGCGTTGTGGCCATTACAATTGTCGAGTTTTTCAGTTTTAATGAATGAACTTCCATTGTTTGCTTGTATAGTAAGATAGTGCTACTTGCATACATTACGTTTTTAAACCTCTGGTCTCAGCCATCAGCTATAAATACGAGGAAACAACATACAATGGCTCACCTGGTCAACAGGGCAGAATCTGGTTTCAAAGAGAGGATCTATCAGCCAATCTGCTGGTCTATCATTGTGAAACATTGTAAAAAATTGTATCATGTAAGTCAAATCCGAACTGTGAAACATTTTCCCGATGAATCCTAGTTGACAAAACTCTGCTACAAACCAAGACCTCTTCGCTTTTTCCATTTCAAAAGCATAGTCTTTTATTCGCCTTACGTAATCCTTAAAAAAGATTGATTAAAATAAAAAAAAAACTGGACAACTATCAATATTGCCACAAATAAGTGGTGATACCCTGATACCCTAGTAAAGGAAATAATCCACCAGAAAGAGGAACAGAAAGCTGCGGAACAGAGGAAAAGGAACAGAAAACCCAGGAGAAGAAGAGTTTAAAGAAAGCTAAATTGCAAGAAGCAAGCAAGCTATTGTTTCTTGATAGTGAAAGTGAGTCTGATAATGTTGAGAGGGAGCTTGACGATGAGAGTGAGGACAGTCTTAAGCTAGGAGAAGATAAGGAAGATGTGGGAAACAAGACAATAAAAGTCGGTGACTTTGTTTATTTGATAATTCAGGTATCCCAGACTTTTGGATACAAGCCAGTCATATAAAAAAACATGATTTATTTTGGAGGGAGCTTATCCCACCCCGCATTTTCGGTTGTCTTTGATCGCTATCGCTGCTACCAAAAACTATTGTTCTGTTTGATTGTCAAAATAGAATGTACCTTGACACAGTTGGTGACACTTTTGTCCCTGTAAAATTTTGTCTCTGTAAAAAAAAAATAACTTATTTAATACACTAACATAATAAGTTACGAAGAAATTTGCAATTCTGTTCGTTCGGCACTTGAAGGTTCCAAGTTTTAGGCCTTTTTCGCCAGTGTAGTACCTGAAAGTTCCAAGTCCTAACAGGAATTTTATTTACTAGGTATAATTCATTGAACGACGCCATAAGATTAGGAAATAATCTAGAAAACCAAACGTAGCAGGAGGGGAGGGGGCTGGGGCGAGGAGGCCAGAAAAAAACTACACTACAAATAAAATCTCCTCGCTTTCTCAATCTGAAGTTTATAGTTTAATATTCACTTAGCGCGATCCTTACAGAAAAACAAACAATTTCAAAAACTACTAAAGTTAAAACAAATTCGTTTGTGATATCACAAATAGTGTTGAAAAATACAGAGAAACAGCGAGACCTATTTGCTTTTAATTCTGTAACAAAATTAGTAGGTTATGATTATTTTGACAAACTTGAAAACAAAGACATAACCAAGTAGAAATACCTTCTAATTTAGAGGGAGACTGCATCCTAAAATAGGATTTTCTCTTTCAAAATCCTCCAAATATGACCAGTATGGCTATTTTAAAAACCAGTTAATTTTTGTACAATATATGGTTTACTAGTTTAGAAGTGTGAAGTTACTTCTTTTTGATCCGCACAGAAAAAGCCATTAATCGAGTGTTAGTGGCTGTGGTCTTGACTTTAGTCTTAATACTCACAGCTCTATTCTAGATTTAAGAGGAACATAGATCTAAGAAGAAAGTGAAATAACTAAAAAATACACAAATGTAATACTATCAAAATCTTAATAAAACTGATAAAAAGCCAATCAAAATACATACAATGTAGGGATACAGTTTTACAAGAACTTGGCAGGGGATGGAGCAGTCAAGGCTTAAGCCTCAGTCCGATATCGACCTATTCCTTGCCAACTATAAAATCCGGATTTTTGGTCTTTCGTTGACAAAGTTACAAAAAAATGTAATTACAACAGGAATAACTATGATTTATTTCGAATGATTGCTTCTTAATCAAACAGGCCTTAAGCGGCCTGGCCCATTTTTCAAGAAATCGTACTGGGCCTCAATGATACAAGCTATTCAAATTTAGCATCTTTGATAGTGTTTACAAAAATACCCCAGCAAAGTTTTCAATCTTGCAAGAACAAATGATTTAAAATAATATTCGACAAGATGGAAATATATAGCTAACATTTTATTAAACTTGGAAACGGTAAAATAGACCTACAGACTATGAACATATGTGTTTTTTCCCCTAAACAAGGTTTATGCAACTATCAATCTTAAAAAAAAACACTATTTAAATCATAAAGAGAAAATAGAATATGATCCTTAATTTATTCAAAGAAGAAAAGAAAGAACCAGCAAAAAGCCTTAAATAAGAAGGGACGGTGTCTTATTCAAGACAAACTGACATCCCCGAAGAAACACTAATACTCTCAAGCAGCAAATATGTACCGTACACGTACAGCACTAGATATGCACTACAGAACCTGAGACTAGAGGCCTGCATAATGTATACCCTAGTCTCCAGATCCCATTATCACGACTCACACCCTTCAGAAAAAAAGGTACTATTTTGTTTCAAAGGTTGAATATCTAAGACCAAATTCTTTTCCTAGACAGTTGTGTTTGTACCTAAGCTGTCCCTAAAATGAAGCGTGTTTTTTCAGTCAAGAATTAAGGAAGACTAGCTCCTTGACATTTCTAAAATACCGAACCAATGATACAGTTTTTGGCATGGCTTTTATATTACACTTAAAGTAGGCTAAAATGTATATATGCGTAGCTATACTCTCTTCCAAACGAGACAAAATACGGTTTGGCCCGGTGTTTGAGCAATAGAAATATTTTTCACCACCAAAATGTTCAGAAAAATTTGCGTAATAACATATCCAAAATCGTATGAATTGTGTCATTTTTGTGCGAATACTGCACAACCGATTTTTCGTCCCTTTTCTTCATTTGGTATTCTCTTCTCCCCCGCCCCTAGAGTGGAATTCTTGTGTACGTCGCTACCTTTCCCTAAAACAGAAGCAATAGTAAGTAACGCAAACCTGCAAAGAAAGAACATCATCCTCAAGTTGTATGTAATAAGTCCCTTGTGTTTGTGCATACATCATTAGAAAAGCGTAATCCAAGTTTTGCTTAGTCCTCCAGCGAACTCTCTCAATGGGGTCGTCAAGTGTAATCTTTAATGTAGACCAGTCCGGGTAATATCCCTCACTCGGCGAGATAACCTGCAGTATCCCTTGCTCCATTTCTTTCGAAAACCTACAATAATATTTTTATAACTTAAAGATATAATTTATTATATATTTAAGTGTTTGAATACTTCTCACTATTTCGCTTCATGACGCTAGTGATTCAAATGTCCAATATTAGATTGTCTCTTTAAATTACTCCACGCCTTCTCAACTGATACTCCACAGGACCACAGGCACTTACCCACAAACATGGGTGCCCTCCAGGGCACGGATCCTCATGCCCACGCCCCCACCGAGAAATATGCGCATTTTGAAGTTTATCCCATACTTGCGTATGGTTTTTGTATAACTTCCGTAATTTGAGGGTTTCGACGACATTAACTCTCCCCCTCCCAAAAACATTTCCTTCGTTTTTTTTTAGATTAAATAACATGAGTAGGGCTCAAAACCCCTATGCCTTCTCACGGCCAGAACATAATTTGCACTTTACTGAAAAAAAAAGGAATGTGCACTTCGGTTTAATATACATATGCTGATATTTATTACTTAAAGTCTCAATATTTTTCTATTTATTAGTTAAAAAAGTAAAAACATTTAAAAAAAATTCAGGAAAGCGCAAATTATGTTCTTGCATTGAGAAGGCATAGGGGTTGTGAGCCCTATTCATGTTATTTTCTGCTCGTTTTGAGTTTGACTTGGTTTTTATTGTTATTTCTGTTCGTTTAGAGTTTCATTTATATGCTGATATGCGGTAATTTTACGCTTAGTAGATTACTTGATTATATTTTTGCTCTTTTTTGGTTAATGAAGTTCTTTGCTTTTCTTTGAAAAACAGAAAAAGTTTTAATTAACTTAAAAAAAAATCAGAAACCTTTTATACACTGCACGTACCCTCCCTCCCTTAGATCAATTATCTGATCCCACCCTTAAGTGTGGAACTTTGTCCATCTGCCAAACGAAGTAATATTATTCATGATATTAAATATAGTTTTTTTGAAGGTATTGATCATCTGGTAGCGAACAGGTCTTTTTTCCATCCTTTTTTGTATGTCTTTGAGTAAATATTAGAATGAAACTGATTTTTACAAAATTCTTCATTAGTTTATTCAATAGACCAATTTTTTCTCAAGTATTTACCCTGATTTTTATACAACTTCATTAAAATATTGAAAAATTGAATGCTCTATCAAAAGTGCTTAAATGCTAAGTCTTCAAAAATTGGCAAAATGGAGCTAAGTAAAATAGCTTCTGAAGGGCTCAGTTATGACTCATTTAATTTATTTATTTAATAATTCATTTCTAAAATATACAAAAGACGGAATAATAAACGCAAAAAAAGACAAAGAAACAGGAAAATTTTCATAAAAAAAACAACGATAGCAGCATGTTAGTGCAGCCTAATACAAGAAAAATGAGAAAAAAAAATATGCAACTCGTCTTTTAATTTTTATTATAATTAACTATTGTGCAGAATAATAGATCTCCACCTCTAATTAACCTGTTGACTTTCATTCAGTAGGATAATTCCATTCCACACCTCCAGTAGTATATTCAGCTGGCAACCATTGTAGTAATTGCACCTGGTCCTTGAAAGAGTAAACCAGAGTATTTGACGTTACCAATGGACACCTGTTCTAATATAGAGCTGATTCACACGTCATTACTACTATATTTAATTATAAATATACTATACCGCATAAGAGCCGAAGAGATCACACGATTTCTAATTGAGACAAATAAAATGTTTTTGAGAACAAAATGCCACAGAGGTACATTATATAATTGAAAATTCACTATTTTTTAGAACTACGAGTAAATGCATAAGAGGCGCAAAAGCTGAATGATTCTTTATTAAAGAAGGGTTTAAGATTTCGGGAAAAAACATTAATTACACCGCTAAAAAATTGATTTTTTAGAATTAAATCTAAGAAAAAGCGACAAGGCTGTATCTAAAGATATCATGTTACAGATTTAGCGCGTCAACAGCTCACTTTTAAAAGATAAAAAAAAATATAGTAAGCTCTAGATTTTTACTAGATAGAGTTTGGCTGACTATGTACAAGAGTCCGAGTAATACGCCATTGTAAAGAACACGCGCTAAAAATTCTGACATTTTAAAATGTTCATACAAACAATATTAGGATCTAATTTCTGACTGTCCGAACACAGGAATTCATATTGAACCACTTGCTGGCTACCACGATAGTTTTCACAGGGTTGCACAAGTTCTTATCCATCGCTCAAAGAATCTCCGAAGCAAAAGTTATCAAACAGTTCGTGGTAACGAACTGTAAGTAAGGAGCGACCCGGCTCAATAGTAACCGAAACTCTAAAAAGCGACATTTTGCCACCAATAGATACATCAAAAGAATCAGATTTTAATTCTGATTTCAAATATATAAGTTTCATCAAGTTTAATTATACCCATCAAAAGTTATGCGCCTGAAAAAATTTGGCTGATTTTCGAGAAAAGGGGGAAACATCCCCGAAAAGTTATATAAACCAAGTGAAAATCACACCATCTTATTTAGTGCATCGTAGAACCCTACTGTAGAGTTTTCAAGCTTCTATATGAACAAATGTGGAATTTTATATTTTTTGCCAGAAGAAAGATCACGGATGTGGCTTTATTTGTTTGTTTGTTGTTTTGTTTTTTTTTCCCAGGGGTAATCGTATTGACCCAGTGGTCCTAGAATATCGTAAGAGGTCTCATTGGAACGGAAATTAAAAGTTCTAGTGCCCTTTTTAAGTTACCAAAAAAAATGGAGGGCAACTAGGCCCCCTCTCACTCTCATTTTTTTCTCAAAGTCACCCAATTAAAATTTCGAGATAGCCATTTTGTTTAGCATAGTCGAAAATCTAATAAATATGTATTTTACGATGACTTAATCCCCCACAGTTCCCAGGGGAAGGGCTGCAAGTTAAGAACTTTGCCCATTGCATACACATTGTATTGGTTATTGGGAAGCATACAGGCATTTTCAGGAAGATTTTTTTTCTGGTGGGGGGGGGCTGGAGGAGGGGGATACTTGGGAGAATCTATCCGTTGAGGATGTTTCTTTGGGGCAAGGGACATTTCTATGAAGGGGGCGCCGGATTTCCAAGCATTATTGAAAAAACAATCAGAAATTAAATTTAAAAAAACTAGTTTTTTTCAACTGAAAGTCAGAAGCAACATTAGAACTCAAAATGAACAGAAATCATTACGTATATAAGGGGGTCCTCCCCCAAGTTCATACCTTACTCGTTACGCTACAGTTTTTTTTTGTGCTTTCAAAGAGCTATATATTTTAATTAAATGGCCTTTGTGATTCAGGATTGTGTTCGTTAATATTTTTTTTTACTCTTGACGTAAAGTGCCTGTTATAGAGTACGGGGAGAACCCCATAATATATGTAATAGAATATACGTAATAAAAAAAAAAACAAAAAAAAACAAGCGATACGGCTCAATAGTAAGCCAAACTTTTAAAAACGGAACTTTGATGTCAATAAATGTATCAAAAGAATGGGCTTGCTGATTCTAAATATATGAATTTTATTAAGTTTAATATCGCTCATCAAAGGCTACGAGTGTAAGAAAATCTACATAATACTTTAAGGAGGGGGGAGACCTCTCCCCTCTTTCAAAGGGGACCGAATATAATAAAAATTACACCGTTAAAGTCAGTACCTCAGAAAACCTTATAACGATGGTTTCAAGCCCAGATCTGCAAACAACTACCGCTTTGTAATTTTAGCCAGAAACAAAATATACGAATATAGAAGTTAGTTATGTAAGTTAATTTGTAAATAACGTCAGAGCCAAATTTAGAGACAGCCATTTAGCAAAAGAAGAGTGAAAATTTTATGCAATTTTAGTTTATTTATTCAATGACGGTGAGCCAAAATAAAAGCTGCATCAACTGAAAAACGATCAGAAATTAAATAAAAAAAACAAGTTTTTTAAACTGAAAGTAAGGAGCGACATTAAAACTTAAAACGAACAGAAATTATTCCGTATATGAAAGGGGCTGTCCCCTCCTCAACGCCTCGCTCTTTAAGCTAAAGGTTTTTATTGTTTTAAAAAATAAAGTTGTGAGACAGAGTCAAACTTTAGCGTAAAAAGCGAGGCGTTGAGGAGGGGACAGCCCCGTTCATATACGGAATAATTTCTGTTCGTTTTAAGTTTTAATGTCGCTCCTTACTTTCAGTTTAAAAAACTTGTTTTTTTTATTTAATTACCATTAAGACCACTCAATGTGTGCACGGTATTCAAGACTAAATTCTATCCAATGGAATAGAAATCCACGGGGAGCGGGGGTAGGTAAGTACGTCACCATTGATATATAGATCTAAGCACACAAAGGCTGATGGGAAATGAAGGCTTTCCCTACAAAAATGTGCTTTTCAAAAATTGTTGGGGTTGACAAGAGGGGGTTTTCTCTGTGGCAACAACTTGTTCCCTTCTGTGTAGGTGTAGGTTTGTAAGATGAATATGTATATGTTCATCTGAGTTGGTAAATAATTACCTTTCTTTCATGTGGACATCAATTGATTCCACAAGCTGTTCGTCTGTCTCAGCAATAAGAACAATGAATAAACAGTCCAAAAGGTCTTTGGCAGGTGCGCTACTAAATAAATTAGCCAGTGTAGCTATTAGATAGGACTGTCCTTCTCGTTTCACAGTGGGGATTCCTGAAATACAAACTATAATATAAAACACAGGAAAATCTCTGATTGTCCAATTAAGGAAGGGTTACGGGAACTACGAGGGATTTTCGTCGCAAAATCTATTCACCAAAAAAAAATGGGAACTAAGGTCAAAGTATCTTTTTGGCTTATAATAAATTTATATTATATTATATACAAACTATTTACCAAGGTTATTGTTCCTGTTATTTATATTTGTTTTGGCTCTCAAAACTTATTAAAGAATCTTTTTTGTAGCTCAACAAGACGTGAATTCATTTTTTAAAATAAATAAATTACACAAAAAAAAACATGCAAGCAAACAGGGTACATAGTGGGGGGGGGGATTTCCCTCCCCATAAGATTGTTCTATATGATACCCCAAAAACATTCTTACACCCATATGCTATGATAAACCCAAGCATTATGTCTATGATAAATCATGCCATCAATATCTTATGGCTACGATATACAATCATAGCCATCATGGCTATGATTTGGGGGCTATGATACACCTATGATATAGTATGATACACCAAGATGTTATAAAAAGTTAATTCCTAAAATGTAGTGTAGACGGTTTCATACAAGCCTCCAAACAATTCTCTAATACCGTCCCTCCATTGAATATTCAATGAGTGCACATATGCAAAAAAATCAAGATTTTTGTGCCTTAATTTGTTTTTCATATGGTCCGTCAACATAATTTAAAATGATTATCTCTTTCTGTGCAAGAAGATCTTTTTCTCTCTTTATTTTCAAATAGTATCTCGTCCTGTGAATAAGTACAGATAGTCGGCATTATCTTTTTGTTTACACATCCTCTTGCCAAAAATGAAAAGGGCAAATATCATAGATTTATTTTTTCGAGAAACCATAGGAGGCGCAGTAGCACTGCCTAAGTAAAGTGTGAAGTGACTTCCATGTACTATTAATTTTTCTCCTCAGATCACTCGTATGGAAAGAGTTGTCATGGAGACTTTGGAGGGGGCTCATTTGTTTGGAAATCGAAAGTTCTAGCGCCCAATGTTTACAGTCAAAAGTGATTGGAGGTTAACCAGCCCCCTTGCCCTTTTTAGATGCCCCCCTCAACGCTAGTCCAATTATGAGATAGCCATTTCGTTCAAAATAGTTAAAAGCTCCAATAAATATGCCTTTAGGGATGACATGACTCCCCCACATCCCCTAGGACAAGAGTTGTAAATTATGCGATTTGTCCATTATTTATAGTATTTGTTATTGGGAAAGAGGGGAATATTTTATCTTGGAATGGAATGAAAAGGTTAATAGTATTAAGGTGAAAGCTCAGGAAATGTTTAAGGGGATTTTGAGCTAAATCAAAAGACACCATATGTATCCAAGTTATCAAAAAAGCGTAACTGCAATATCTTAGAAACAGCAAAGGGTCCAAGTCGAAACTTTCAAGGCTATTACTGCTACCACTACTATTACTACTGTTGCTACTACTACAACTACCACCCCCTAAATTATTTAAATGTTCCAAAGAACCTTCAATTTCTGATTCTCCATAATTCCTAATAACCAAAATATTATCCACGTATCTTCCCCAAAATTTAGGTTCAAAAAAATATGTTTCTACATAATTTATGTAAATATTTGCTAACAATGGACTTAAAGCTCCTCCCATTGGTAATCCTCTAAATCTTGGAAAAAGTTATATACAAACCTGAGAAAGTCTGTGCATTTACTAGCTCGTTTAATTAAAATTAATATAGTTTCTATCTCTATCCCTGTGGTAGATTCCTCTGTCGTTTCTTCATATTGTTCGAGTGTGTTAGACAAAATTGTAAATGATTTTATCACATGTTACACATGTGTACATGATAGTGTCTCAAGAATAAACAATCTCGATTAGAAAACCTGATAAAAGTAATACTATAGCAGTTCTAGAAAAAGATAATTATAATAGTAGAATAGAAACGATTCTCAATGATAGTTCGGCTTATAAAAAAAATTTGCAACAAAACCAACTGAATCATATGAAGCAAATTAAGAAAAGATTTAGCTGGTCTTAGGAGGAAAGGAAATATTACATTGCAGTTGTAAGCATGAATACTTTCCAAAAGGATTGGTTTGCCCAAGAATATACGGTTTACCAAAAATACATAAAAGAAGGCATATCTCTAAGACCTATAGTAGCAACCACTAAATCACCAACGAAAAAGATTGAAAAATGTTTGGAAAGATCACATAAACCTCTACTTTATTTGGCAAACCATACATAAAAAAATTTTTAATTGGGAATAGACATCCTGAAAAGATGATCCCTCAAAAATGTAGAAAAAACAAAGAAAAACTAATTAAACCAAGAGTAATGGAGGAAGATAATTCAATCGAAAAACCAATTACGCAACTTTACCATATGTTCCTATTTTATCATAAACTAAGGAAACAATTAAAAAATATAAAATATAAAAAATGCTTTTGAACCCCAATTAGCAATAGAATCCTTACTAAAAAGTGGTAAAAATTAAAAGACAGGGCAAGCTCTCAAATACCTTAAAGAATAACACGGCTAGATTACCAAATGAAATATTCATTCAATTTATAATACACAAGAAAGTTTTGTTGACCTGTGTTCAATCATAACCTAGATCATATGTAATTTTTTGGAATAAACAGACTTTCACTTTGTTAGATTTTATTTGCAAATAAAAAAGGAACAGTTTCTCTGTTGCATAGTTATCCTGCTTTTGCTTGTTTTTCGTGCTATTTGTAAGAGACGAACAGTTATTGAAGCCTAAAGTATTAATAAGTGAGATTTTTTTTTGTTTTTTGTGTGTTTTTTCTTATTGCCTTTGTCGAAATATTTGGATCATTTTTATTAAGTGGAGAAAGATAAGCCTTCAATGTAATATTCTTTTTACCTAGGACCTTTGTATGGAAAGGGTGGTAGTAAAAACTTCAGAAGTGAATTCGATTATAAATTGAGAATTCTACTGGCCTTTATAAGAGTCAAAAGTGATTGTAGGGCAATTAGGCTCCTTGTCGTATTTTACAACCTACTCCCCCCCCCCCCCCCGTAACCCCCAAAGACATCCAATCGAAATTTTGAGAACTGCCATCTTGTTCAAAACATTCAAAAAGACGAATAATTACGCCTCCAGGGATGACGTGACCCCTATAGCTCTTGTGACAAGGACCGTAAATAATGCAAATTGCTAATTATTTAAACATTGTTTTTTTTTCTAAACTACCAGGGATCGCTCACTGAGTCAAAAGGATCAAGCATATTGTTGTGTGTTTGGGGAGGGGGGGGGGTCGAAAATGGCCCAAAATTTGTTTTGTTCCTGGTCAGTTTGAAGGTTACAGCTGGATATACAAAAAAAACAATTCTAGAGCAAAAAATTGGTTGCATTTTTTGGCCTGAAAAAGCACCCAAAATTCTTTAAAAAGCGCCGTAAATTCTTTAGTCCTTAGACTAAGGGAACCCAAAGCAGAAGAAAAAATAGAAAAATTATATTGGTTCCGCTCAAAAAGGGCCCAACAAAGGGTCAATAACTTTTCCCCCTGCCGCTTCTTACGGAAGGATGGTCATAGAAAATTGGGAGGGGGCTCATTCGATTGGAATTTCGAATCAAAGCGCAAATTCAACCGGACATTGTGCACCTCTTTTGATTCTGTATTATCAAGCGATCAATTAGGAAGTATTAATTGTAGATTATTGGAGAACATGGTCTCCCCCCTCCAACAAATAAATACAGATATCGTCTCTTCAAACTCACAATCGCTTATCTTATAGCACCTCTTTCAACTCATTATACTACAGAAATCTTCAGAGACTGGTCTTCAGTGATCAACCAATGTCCTAAGGCAAAAGGTGATGAGTAAATAATTCACGCCTGGTAGATTGGTTGATTTCCACCAGAGTTGACGCTTTATATTTTCTGAGGTTATTAATTACTAATCTGATGCCAAAATAGAACTACAAAATATAAACACACCAAGTGCATATTCCACACACAGTGTTTAATTCTTCTCAAAGCTGGTGTTCAAGAACTCATTAGGAAAATATAGCAAAATTAAAGTCTAAAATCAAGCCACATTAAGAGTATATTTCAAAAAAGAGTTTAATTTTCACCAAAGTTGGCTGCTGGTACTCACAAAAGGAAGTTAGCCTTTGACTTCAAAAATTCAAGCACTATCAATAATACCGTATCTGTAAATATCTGTAAAAAATTCCAATAAATTCAATTTTTTTGATTTTTTCAAAAATACGATAAACCCTAATTCACTCAATCATAGAAGGTTAGTTGTACTTGGAATATATTCTATATTATAAGAGTTATTCTGTTTATTCTTTTACAATAGCGACTTTTTTAGTTTTTTTTTCTGTTGATTGGATTTTCACATTAACGAGCCCTAATCACGATTGGTAGTACCGATTTTAGCGGAAAGTCAGATCAAGTAGATAAAACAATAAGCAAAAAATTATAGTTAAAGTAACTGGAAATTTAAGCCAAAAATTAAAGTAGCTGGACTTACCAAAAACTAAAGTAGCTGGAGGTCGGCCACCAGGTTTGACAGGAGAGTGGAGTTTGACTCTTGTGCTATTAATATTATTCGTTAAATGTGGCAGGTAATGAAAAGCAGAAGGCATCTTCAAAAATGAGTCATTAGTACTATTGTTAGTTAAATTATGGATACTTAAAATTTCAATGAACTGCTCAGCTTTTCTATAGCTAACACGCATTTCCAAATGCTCTAATCGACCTTTAAGTTCCCCAATATTCCGAAGCAGTTCAACATGTCTTTCATTACCTAAAAGAAACGGGATTATTAGAAACAAAAAAATATTTAAACTAAGTTGTGACTATTCACCAAAGGCAAATTATATTCGTTGATGCAGTTGTGTTTTCATGTGATAGGGACAGTTTCTCCAGATTCCATCCATCTTCATGTTAAATTCATAAGTTGTTTTTTTTTCATTATTTTTTATTTTAGATTTTACCCCTTTTCTCTTTTAATGGGTTATGTTTTAGATCATTTCTGTTTTTAGCACTGAAGACGCCTAGTTTTATACAAGCGTAAATATCCGTCGTGATTGTCGTCTTTTTTTTTCTTTCTACTAGCCATGCACAAAAATTTACCAAAGGCTTATGAGAAAATAAATATTTGTAAAAATTAATTTTATTTTCTCATAGCTTTCCTGCTATGTAATACTAAACAGAAATACAAAAATTCACATGTAAAGATCTTATAAGGTTTATTCTTGCTTTTCGTTCAATTGGAAGCCATGTATCTGTCTTTATCACTTGCATTGGATTTATGCTACACATCAATTAGGTAAGATCCGTTCTACATTTTTGCTGAATTGTTGTGCATGAGTCGTTTTGTGTCAAAAAATAAAAAACCGATGCAGTGTGTGAATCCAGAAATATCTGTTTCTACAAAGATATTTGCAAATATATGTCTACCAGGTGAATTTTAACAGAGTAGCATAACTCTGTGTCTAGGGGGGAGTCCTGTTAAATCTTGTAACTCTAATAACCATGCAGGGTTTTCTGTGTCCTTAGCAGACCCACTTTTTTGAAGCAGTTATGTAGTGGTAGGACTGACATTTTTCCAGGCCTTATCAATCATAATCATAGAGGTCTAGACTGTTATTTTCATATTCTCACTTTTACAAATGCTACCCAGGAGAATTTATATATTTTTACAGAGTATAGTATTGCAAAGTAAGATGCCCTCTTTGCAAATTCAAATTTTGAGGTGTTTCTTTTTCAATTTATCAAGTGTTTTTCAAGGGACCACGAAAAAAGTTCTAATTGTCAAGAGATTCAAATTATCGAGACTCGACCATACATCTTTTTAATCAGAGTACTTCCAGAATGAAAGGGCTAATTTATTTGGATTTTCATTCAGTAATAAATTTTTCATATATGATGTTTTGAAAAGTAAATAACACACTTGGAAGCGCCATACAGCTATACATAGGCCTATTGGACTCTAGAATGCATTCAATAAAAGAGCTAGTCAACTTTTAGAGCATAGAGCCAGGGATGAATGAGGGCAACATTTCATATTTATCGATGTATGTATTGTTCAAAATGAAGGGAGGTTAGAGGTTAAATCTAAACTCATTTGAACATTCCTCCAATTCAATTCCTATGTAATACCTCTCATGAAAAGTTTGAAAATGTGAGCCGTTTTTTAGGTTTTAGGTACCCCTTCCCCCCTCCTGTCAAAGAATCTGTTGGCCTCAAACCTGATAGCTGGTGTGCAACAGCACATCACTCTATAACTGTAAGTTTTATCGGATATTATAGTAAACCGATTGATTATAATCAAACCTTATTGATTATATTATAGTAAACCGAAGACTGGCAGGATCAATACAAGATACTAGGCTATATAGGAGTGCTGTTATTGATGTTAAAAGTAAAGATCACCACCCAGTAGTGCCTGGGGTTAATCTAATAATAAAATTTCGGAATGATAACGACCTCCCGGGAAGCTATGATGCTGATAGACTTTAGGGTGAGAATTTGAGATAGACTTTCCAGGAACAGTTGAATACTACACTTAGGAGTTTAAAATTTGATAATGTGGAAGATGGTTGGAATAATTTTTGAAAAATAATTTGTGAAGTTGCAGAAGGTGTATTAGGGAAGAAAGCTAGAACTGCAGCTAAGAATAATAATGAAAAAGCTTTATGGTTAATAGAAAGAAGAAAGGACTTGTACAAGAATTATCTGAGTGATAGATCATATGAAAACAAAAGGAATATAAAGAAAGTAGAGAAAGCATTGAAATATGAACTGAGGTGGTGTGAAGTGGAGGCTATGGATAAAATTGACGAGGATCTGGAAGATGCAGCTAGACGGTATAATAGTAAAATATTGTATTGGTACGTTAACAAATTGAGAGTGAGCGATCAATCCGGACTTGTCCGAGTTAAAGATAGGAATGGGGTTGCAATTAGCGATAAGGAAAAAACTAAAGAGAGATGGGCCGAACATTTTGAGAATTTGCTTAATCGTGATAGAGTTGCACGAAAAAATATGGATGAAAATAAAAAAGTCTATAATACCTTGGATGTGAAGGAAGATTTGTTGTTCGAGGAGGACTTAGTAACAGAACTAAAAGGATTAAAGAAAAATGAGGCTCCAGTTGTTGATAAGGTGGTAAATGAGTTTCTTAAATATGGTGGCTCTGAGGTTAGAAACAAGTTATTGAAGATTATGAATATGATTTTTGAAAAAGGGGAACTACCTAACGATTTTAGGAAAACCTTGAATAAGTCACTTTATAAGAAAGGTGATAAAAGTGAGTGTGGTACTTATCAAAGCATTAGTCTGGTCTCTGTAGGTAGCAAATTACTTAGTAATATGATACTTTTTAGACTGAGAGATGCAGTAAACAAAGTTTTAAGAGAAGAACAATGCAGTTTTAAAAAAGATAGAGGATGCGTCGACCAAAATTTCACTCTTAGGCTAATAATTGAGAAGTGCCTGAGTTTTCAAACACCTTTGGTCCTCAGTTTTATATAGTATGAGCAAGCGGTCGATTCTGTTGATATAGGAGCTTTAGTAAAGGTTTAATCCTTGTACCGTATACCAGACAAATACATTAAAGTGATTAGTGCTATGTACGAGAATAACACTGCTGCGGTTAAGGTAGGAAATGAGGTTAGTAGCTGGTTTTGTATTAAATCAAGAGTTAAGCAGGGTTTTGTTCAATCCCCCTTTATATGGATTATTTTGATGGACTTTGTTTTAAGGAGCACAGGAAAGACAATGGGAGACCACGGAATCAAATGGGGAGGAAAAAGTCTCCTGGGCTTGGATTATTCTGATGATTTAAGCATCCTAGATGAAAGTGGAAGCAAAATGAATGAAGTTTTAGAAGTTTTGCGAGTTCACGGTGCTAGTATAGGTTAGAAAATTAATGTTAAGAAGACTAAGTCACTAAGGCTAGGAATAAGTGAAGATGAAAAGGTGATGTTGGGTAATGAAAAGATCGATCAAATGGGCAGCCTCACTTACCTTGGTAATATTATTAGTAAAGACGGTGGGAGCAGTGAAGATGTTAAATGTAGAATAGCCAAGGCTCAGGATGTTTTTTCACAATTAAAAAAAGTCTGCAAGAATTGGAAGATAAGTCTGCAAACCAAGATTAGAATATTAGAAGCTACAGTGATGACAGTAGTCAAATATGGATCTGAAGCATGGACGCTCCGAAAAGCGGATGAAGATTTGCTAGATGTTTTCCAGAGAAATTGCTTAAGGATTGTTCTGGGTACCCGGTTGACTGACCGTATTTCAAACAATAGGCTATACGAAAAATGTGGTTCAATACCGCTCTCTAGGACTATAATGAAAGAAAGGTTGAGGTGGTTAAGGCACGCTGTGCGGATGAACGATGACAGATTGCCGAAGATTGTTCTTTTTGGCCAACCATCTAGGGCTAAACGGAAAGCAGGTCGTCCCCGTCTGGGGCGCAAACTGCCTCAACAGGCAGTTTGCGTCGGTTTTCACCAATGAACCAGATGGTCCTCTTCCTCATAGTCCACCATACGACATCCCTAACCCAATGCCACCTATTCTACTCTCCCCCCCCGGTCGTCCAAAAGCAACTTGAAGCGCTAGACCTCAATAAGTCCGCCGGTCCTGATAACTTGCACCCAAGACTATTGAAGGAGCTTGCCAAAGAAATTGCACAACCACTATGCAATATATTCCAACTGTTGCTTGACTCAAAAAAGGTACCCAAAGACTGGAAGCTGACCCATGTCACCCCAATATTCAAGAAAGGTGACCGCACCAAAGCCAAAAACTACAGACCCATCAGTCTAACCTCAGCGGTGGCAAAAACCCTTGAGCGGATTGTGAATGCTGATATTTTGACACATCTCCGTAATAATAATATACTTTCCCCTGACCAGCACGGATTTCTGCCAGGAAAATCGGTTGAGACCAATCTCCTTGAGACATACAGCACCATAACATATTACCTGGAGAAAGGAACTCCTGTGGACCTGATTTTACTGGACCTAGCCAAGGCTTTCGACAAGGTACCACACAACCGTCTCAGATTGAATCTTTCAGAAGCAGGTACCCACTCGGACGTGGTCGATTGGGTCATGGACTTTCTGACTGGTCAGAGTCAGCAGGTTTGACTCTTCACAAATAATGGCGATAAGGTCTTCTCCGAACCATGTAATGTTGTAAGCGGAGTCCCCCAAGGTACTGTCTTGGGCCCTACCCTATTCCTTATGTACATCAACGATTTGATGAATGGAACAGAAAACAACATCACTCTCTATGCTGATGACTCCAAGCTGTTTGGGCCTGCAAACCAACAAAGTCTGCAGCGTGACCTTCATAAAATCCAAATGTGGGCACAAGATTGGCTACTTGAGTTCAACACCTTAAAGTGCAGTGTCCTTCACTTTGGAAGCAACAATCTCCGTCACCAGTATAGCATGTCCGATCCCAAGTCACTGGCTAGCTTAGTACTAAAGACAAGTCCCAAAGAAAGAGATCTAGGAGTGCTGATAGATGAACAACTGACGTTCCACGGCCACTGGCAACAAGCAGTTTCAAAAGCAAATTCAAGCCTTGGTCTCCTCAAATGCACTATAACCAGCTGCTCCTGTAAAGTCTTTCTAAGGCTCTATAAGGCTATAGTAAGACCCGTTTTGGATTTTGGTACGTGTCTCACCTCCCCTTCTTATAAGAATGATACCAGTCTAATCGAAGGAGTTCAGAGACATGCCACAAAGTGCATAGCTGGCCTATGAGATCTCCCATACAACAAGAGACTGGAACGCATGCAGCTGCCAACACTCGTCTTCAGACACCGCCATGGTGATATGATGCTGACCTACAAGTATAATACACAACCAAATAACCCCCTGTTTACCAAACATTCAAGTCAGCACCAGACAAGAGGACACTCACATAAGCTGTCAAAACGTTTTGTTAAAACACGAATGCGGCAACACTTCTTCTCCGAGCGTGTTGTCAATGATTGGAATAGCCTTCAAGCTGAAACGGCGACTGCACCTACGGCTGCGTCCTTCAAGTCCAGACTTGACAGGGAATGGAATGACAAGCCATGGAAATATGAGTGGGACTGTCCGTCCCACTCAACTGCTGACTGATGCCAACTTTATCATAATGAGTGTCTTGGTAGGAGGCTGATGCCACTTGTCATACCCAACCATCTCGCATACTCGATCCGAAGTTGCTGTTGTGTGGCGGTGTCAGCTCTATACCACTGAGAATGGTCTTTACAGGCCATACCTACCTCGTGGCCACCGCTACCGAGTGGGCTTAAATTGCATCTCTCCAGCAGACCTCTTCTATTGGTGTGTCACTGGGCCCTAACACAGTGACGAATTTTTGCCATCATTTGACCCGGAGCACAACAGATCCAGTATGGACCTTAATTTGCTCTGAAGTGCAAATTAAGGTAATTAAGGTAATACTCTAAGTTAGTCCTGAGATAATGCTGATATAAACCTTTGACACCCTACATGCACATAGTGTTTTGATTTAGTTCAACATCCTCCTACACATTCCCTGAAAGCTTAAAACTAATGCCCTTAGCATCAGTTGTAGTAATAGTTGTAGTAGCACCATTAGTAGTACTAGTAGCAGTATGCATATAGCATATTGCTATGTGCATAAAAAAATCTTTGGTTTTTTTCAACATGCCCTGAAAGTTTCAACTTAATACCCAAAGTAGTTTCTGGGACATTGCTGACACATCATTTGACAGCCTGCATGCAGTTTGTTTTCATTTAGTTCAACATGCCCTGAAATTGTTTCCTTAATACCCATAGCTTTAGAAGCAGTAGTAGTAGTTTCTAGTTTCAACATGCCCTGAAAGTTTCAACTTAATACCCTAAGTAGTTTCTGGGACATTGCTGATACATCATTTGACAACCTGTATACACATAGTTTGTTTTCATTTAGTTCAACATCCCCTGAAATTATTTCCTTATTACCCATAGCTTTAGCATCAGTAGTAGTAGCATCCAAATATTGCCCTGTAAGTTTCAACTTAATACCCAAAGTAATTTCAGGGGCATTGCTGATACATCATTTGACAACCTACATGCACATAGTTTGTATTCATTTAGTTCAACATCCCCTGAAACTATTTCCTTAATCCCCATAGCTTTAGCAGTAGTAGTAGTAGCATCCAAACATTGTCTTTTTGGTTAAATCATTATCTCCAGCAACATGCCCTGTAAGTTTCAACTTAATACTCTAAGCTGTTCCCAAGATATTACTGACATATCCCTTTGATGACCAGCATGCACATAGTGTGCTTTGATTTAGTTCAACTTCCCTTTCAATATTCCTTGAAATTTTCAGCTTAATACACTTAGCTTTAGTCAGTAGTTGTAGTAGCAGTAGTAAAAGCAGTATGCATATATTGCCTTTTGATCAGTTGAACATCCCCCTCATCATGCCCTGAAAGTTTCAACTTAAAACTCTATGCAGTTCCTACCATGCCCTTTTGACAACCAGTGTGCAAATTGCATATTTTGAATTAGTTCAACTTCCACTCAGCAATTCCTGAGATTTCTGCTTTAATACCTTTAGCCTTAGTAGGAGTCATAGTAGAAGAAACAGTTATAGCAGCAGCCTAGTAGTAGCAGTCTTCAAATATTGCTTTTTGGTCAAATGGTCATCCCCCTCATCATTTCCTGGAAGTCCCAACTTAATAACCTAAGCTGTTCCTCAGATACATTCTTTTGACAACATACATTCACATAGTGTGTTTTGATTTAGTTCAGCATTCCCTGAATGCTTCACCTTAATGCCCTTTGCCTTTTGGAAACCAAGGGAGAGTTTGGTCACTTTTTTGCATGGTGACAAAAATAAGTAACCTTTTGGCGCCCTTTAAAGGGCTCAAAATGACATTTTCCCTTGAAGCAATTATTAGGCTATATTTGAAAATTTCATAGTAAATTAGACAGAAGGAGGTCAAAGGACCTTTTAGTTAGTCATACTCTGTATATAATTAATTATCTGAACAGTTGGATATTATCACAAAATTGCTTTGATAAACTCTGTGTGAATATTGTGGAGGTATAATATCCACCTGGATAGGATATAGTGGTCAAACATATATAGAATTTCTGTTCTTCTAATATATTTGAATTATAAATTTAGCATACATATTATCCAATTACTTGGATAAGTTTAAACTGGCTCTTATGCTTTATAGTATTCATTGTATTTTGAAAATTATTTTTCTTTTTGATTTCAAAAGAAGATAAAATTATCTAGTTAGATAATTTTGTTAATACTTAAGTATAGTTGGATACTTTTTTTTATGTTCTATTAGATAGACAATTTTTAGACATTATCAATTGGGTATATTCTCAGTACCGTAATTTCTATATTAACAGACAATTCAGATAGCTAAGAAACAAACTTACCTCTAGAATCAGAATTTCAGCCTTAATCCAAATTTGACATTTGTTTCTGATGCAAATTTGATTTTAAGCCCTTTACAGACCATCAAAGATGATACCTTTTTCTCTTTCTTTAGATACAGCTTATATACCTGTATTAGCATCAATCTTATTAAAACCAGCTTACTCATAAATTGAATGAATGGTGATTTGGGGGGGGGGGTGGATGCTACTCCTCCAAATTTTCTGGTATTTGGTAAAATTTTTGCTGAAGGCAAAAATTTCAGCAGAAATTTTGCAAAATCGGCAGAAATTTAACAAAATTCTTGGATTCTGGAGAAAATTCGGCATAAATCAGGTAGCAATTCGGTAGAATTTACAAAGATCACCCCCACCCCAATAAAATGAGCCTTGGACACCCCTGACTACTTAAGCTGATACCCTGAACTTTTTAGTCATAAAATGAGCAATTAGTATTCTATTATTAATACCTTCCCAGCCTAAACAAGACTTAGAAGCTTCCTTATTCATCATGAACCCTAATCCCTGTCTAAGTACCCCATCCTTCCTGCCAGAGTAAAAAAAACTCTATATCACCCAGTTCAAATAAGTCCAGTTCAAATTGTCTGAATTTGTCAGTCAAAATGTTGATACAATGGTCATTTTTTAACATCATAATATTCTAAGTTCCAATTTTCATGTTTCCAATTTCTTTAAATCATTGAAATTATTTTTGCCTTAAAAAAAGCAAGGATCCTGGATACCAGGTCAGGTCAGGGATCACATAGCTTCTCAAGTCTACACCAAAGTGCTTAAGCCAGCTTAGAACTGGACAGCAAGAGGTCCCTGGGACCTACATGAATGGAGGCTTTGTGCAGTCCTTGGTCAATCTTGGTCACAACATGGTTTTCAGCACTTGGCAATGCTCTTCTATCAACAAGAGTCAAAATCCTGTACAGACAATCTCAACCCTAGTACGTCCAGCTCATTATATATTCATACCTACAAATATTATGCTCCTATGGGGAGGCAGCCCACAGTAGATAAATTAGCTAGGAAGTGGTTTTTCAGCCCAAAGATGCCTGTCAAAACATACCAAGCCCAGAAGAATTGTCCATTAATCAAAATCCCATCCAAATGTTATGTTGTTTACTAGGCTATAATTTCCTCAAGGGGCGCCACTCCTCAAGTGGGAATAGAGTTGACTGCAAGGTCCCCAGTCTTGCAGGTACCCTAAAAGGGCCAAGGCAGCCCTTTGAAGAGGCTGTTGTCCATAGATCTGGATCTTATGCCCTGTCACAGTTGTCCTCCTATAGAGGATCCTCCCGCGACGGTGTTCTGCATCACCATGCAATTTAACCCATTACTGGGAGAAGGTTTGTAACTCATGGGACTTGTGAACACACCAGTAGGCCCTTTTGAGTGTACACTTGAGGGGCCTTCTTCCTCCTCCACCTATATTTATGACCCTGGGTGAGGGTGCCCCAGCTTCTATTATGGACCCCCAGGGACAAGGTCTCCCCTTGGTCCATGCCTCCTATGGATGTATCCTACATATCTGTAGGGTGTTCCCCTATCACCACCTGGGGACATGCATTTTTGCATGGTGACAAAAATAAGTAACCTTTTGGCGCTCTTTAAAGGGCTCAAAATGACATTTTCTCTTGAAGCAATTATTAGGCTATATTTGGAAATTTTATAGTAAATTAGAGAGAGGGAGGTCAAAGGACCTTTTAGTTAGTAACACTCTGTAGATAATTAATTATCTGAATAGTTGGATATTATCACAAAATTGTTTTGATAAACTCTGTGTGAATATTGTGGAGGTATAATATCCACCTGGATAGGATATAGTGGTCAAACATATATAGAATTTCTGTTCTTCTAATATATTTCAATTATAAATTTAGCATACATATTATCCAATTAGTTGGATAAGCTTAAGTTGGCTCTTATGCTTTATAGTATTCATTGTATTTTGAAAATTAGTTTTCTTTTTGATTTCAAAATAAGATAAAATTATCTAGTTAGATAATTTTGTCAATACTTAAGTATAGTTGGATACTTTTTTTTATGTTCTATAGGATAGACAATTTTTAGACATTATCAATTGGGTATATTCCCAGTAAATTTCTATATTAACAGACAATTCAGATAGCTAAGAAACAAACTTACCTCTAGATTCAGAATTTTAGGCTTAATCCAAATTTGACATTTGTTTCTGGTGCAAATTTGATTTTAAGCTCTTTACAGACCCTCAAATATGATACCCTTTTCTCTTTCTTTAGATACAGCTTATATACCTGTATTAGCATCAATCTTATTAAAACCAGCTTACTCATAAATTGAATGAATGGTGATTTTTTTTTTTTTTGGGGGGGGGAGGGGTGGAGGTCACCCCACCCCCAAATTTTTTGGTATTTGGTAAAATTTTAGCCAAAGGCAAAAATTTTGCAAAATCAGCAGAAATTTAGCAAAATTCTTGGTTTCTGCAGAAAATTCGGCATAAATCAGGTACCAATTTGGTAGAATTTACAAAGATCACCCCCCTCCCAATAAAATGAGCCTTGGACACTCCTGACTAATTTAGCTGATATCCTGAACTTTTTAGTCATAAAATGAGCAATTAGTATTCTACTATTAATACCTTCCCAGCCTAGACAAGACTTAGAAGCTTCCTTATTCATCATGAATCCTAATCCCTGTCTAAGTATCCCATCCTTCCTGCCAGAGTAAAAAAAACTCTACATCACCCAGTTCAATTAAGTCCAGT
Organism: Artemia sp. Qi Xiang Cuo; assembly: GCF_049724085.1. NCBI lineage: Eukaryota > Metazoa > Arthropoda > Branchiopoda > Anostraca > Artemiidae > Artemia > Artemia sp. Qi Xiang Cuo. Next base: position 26,359,254 of record NC_142804.1, on the reverse strand, counting down.
TCAAATTGTCTGAATTTGTCAGTCAAAATGTAGATACAATGGTCATTTTTTAACATCATAATATTATAAGTTCCAATTTTCATGTTCTTTAAATCATTGAAATTATTTTTGCCTCAGGAAAAGCAATGATCCTGGATACCAGGTCAGGTCAGGGATCACATAGCTTCTCAAGTCTACACCAAAGTGCTTAAGCCAGCTCAGAACTGGACAGCAAGAAGTCCCTGGGACCTCCATGAATGGAGGCTTTGTGCAGTCCTGGGTCAATCTTGGTCACAACATGGTTTTCAGCACTTGGCAATGCTCTTCTATCAACAAGAGTTAAAATCCTGTACAGACAATCTCAAGCCTAGTACCTGGAGCTCTTTATATATTCATGCCTACAAATATTATGCTCCTATGGGGAGGCAGCCTACAGTAGATAAATTAGCTAGGAAGAGGTTTTTCAGCCCAAAGATGCCTGTCAAACATACCAAGCCCAGAAGAATTGTCCATTAATCAAAATCCCATGCAAATGCTGTGTTGTTTACTAGGCTATAATTTCCTCAAGGGGCACCACTCATCAAGAGGGAATAGAGTTGACTGCAAGATCCCCAGTCTTGCAGGTACCCTAAAAAGGTCAAGGCAGCCCTTTGAAGAGGCTGTTGTCCATAGATCTGGATCTTATGCCCTGTCACAGTTGTCCTCCTATAGAGGATCCTCCTGCAATGGTGTTCTGCATCACCATGCAATTTAACCCATTACTGGGAGAAGGTTTGTAACTCATGGGACTTGTGAACACACCAGTAGGCCCTTTTGTTTGTACACTTGAGGGGCCTTCTTCCTCCTCCACCTATATTTATGACCCTGGGTGAGGGTGCCCCAGCTTCTATTATGGACCCCCAGGGACAAGGTCCCCCCTTGGTCCGTGTCTCCTATGGAGGTACCCTACATATCTGTAGGGCGTTCTCCTATCGCCACCTAGGGACACGCTGAGTGGACTGTGGGAGGCCAGGAGCATAAGTTAAGACAATAAAGCCGAAACAATAAAATGAAAGCAAATTTCCAAAATAATGATAGAAATTATTGTACTTAGGCTACATGTTATAGCAACCACACTAAAGAAGTAAAGTTAGTCATAGTGAAATATACTGTAAATGGTACCTCTTTTGAACAGTGTGGTTTATGTGCACTCAAAATAAAAATAAAAAAAAATTATGAAAAATAGGGGTGGTCCAAAAACCTATTTCTATTTTTCAAGAATGCCAAAGAAAAGTGGTCTTCTCAAAAAGAGGTATTTTGGTTAGGTTAAAATTGAATTTGAAACAAAAACAAATGTCATATTTGGGTTCAGGATGAAATTCTTATTCTAGATGTAAGTTTGTTTCTTATATATCTGAATTATCTGTTAGGCCTAATATAGATCTTTATTTTATTCTCTATAATCACTCAGGCTAAGCTGTATATCTTGAGTCTACATAGAGTAATTAGTTTTCAATATATCAATCACTTGAAAGAAAAACAAAAACATGTTATTAGGACTAAATATGTGTCCATGAGGAGGGCATGCATTATCAGGGTAATAACTGTTATGTTGAAAAGGAGCATAAAATAAGAAATCTAATGGTACTATTTTTCTTATATGGTATTTTAGTATATGAACTAGGGCTATACAGAGGGAGACTGAGGATAAATTGTTATAAACATAACTCTAATCTTAGAAAAGAGCATAAGCCTATAGGCCTAGACTAATTAGCAATTTAAAAATTCCTCTGTTTTTTGTAAATTTGCAGTGGGCCTTATGATTTACCTAAGATGAAAGTGAAATGTCATATTCTCTTTTGTAATTAAATAATTGCTTCAGGGGCTAATTGCACCTTGAGCCCTTGAAGGGGCCCTGAAGGCATTTTATATGAATAATGAAAGAGCATAAAAAAGCATCAAATGATGTTTGCATTTTAATCTTAGCTAAATTGTATGGCCCACACCAAATTTACCATGAAATTTACCCACCCTCCTAATGTGGAAATATATATCCTACATTGGAATATACCTTGAATTGTTGATAGAAAAGTTTTGAATTGCAAAATTTAGCATTATGCCTAGCTATTTTTGTCAACAGCATTCAAATAATTTGAAACAATAGGAAAATGGTTTATATTTGAGTTACTTAATAAATGAGTTTTGATTTGTTATAGCCTAAATAAGTATGGTAAATTTTTACCAAATCATATTATTGACTTACAAATAAAGTGAATATACCACTTGGAGCCTTTTTTTATGCTCTTTACAAATATTAGGCTATAATCATTTTTGTTGGAAATGCATTTTAGTCCCCACCCCTATATATACCAATTTAGGGTATATATTTGTACATCAGGGGGTGGGGGAAAGTTCAATCTTACCTCTCATTTACATCAGAAATAAAATTTACCCCCACCCCCCAATGTGCAAATATATACCCTGAATTGGTATAAATAGAGGTGGGGGTAAAAGTCATTTCTGACAAAAATAATTATTATTTTTGGAAAGAGCATAAAAAAAGGCATCAAGTGGTATGTTTACTTTATTCATAGCCTAAGTCAATAATATGATTTGGTAAAAATTTAACATAAGTATTTTTGGAATATATTACTTTTGAACAACCTATTTATAAACTATTGATATATTTTTAACCACTTTTCAATAGACCTAACTTAACTAGTGTTAATAACTTCTTTATGTGGGTACAAAAATGAAATACCCTTGGGGCCCCTTTAAGAGCTCAACATGCAATTGGCTCCAGAAGAAATTATTGAAGAATGAAGGAGCATAAAAAAAGGCATCAAATGATGTTTTCATCTTCATCTTAGCTAAATTATAAGGCCCACTGCATATTTACCTATTTAACTAGTATATCTCCTTCTAGAGAGCTACTATTCTGTAAATTTACTGTGTTTCTATCTGGAGATTCGAAATCCTAAGCAGATAGGCCAACTCAATTTGTAAAACAGGCCTAATGACTAGCACATTTGGCCAACCCACTTACCTTCTTTAAAATCACTTAAGTTAGATAAAAGAAACATCAATGCAGGAAAAATCCCAAGTATTATAATCATCAAAGACTTTTTCCGACTCATGTTTTATCACACATGAAAATATTTATTATCATTTTCATTCTAGGCTGGACGTGCTAGTAAACCTGTAAATTGTATTTTTGAAAACGATGCCTTGGCTATATATTCAGAACAGTGTTTCCACTTAATATTTTTTTAAATCCCCAGGAGGCTGGTGGAATATCCTTAAAACTCTCCCATTTTCACTACCAAACTCCCAAAAGTTTCCTCCAGTTTCTAACTTCTTTCCGAACCAGAAGTAAGGATTTGCTATGCCGACTTTTAAAAGTATTTGTTCAAGACGACTTATTTTGCACCTTAGGACCATTTACTTGTACCAAAATATGTTCCTTTGACGTTTAAAACAATGCTTCTTAATTATCGACTAGGTAAGTTCGGTTTTAATTGATAGATTCCGGTGCCAGATTCCGGATTTTGGACCATATGAAGACATGTTATTTATTTATTTTTCTTTGCCATTATATTTTTCTTCTTTGTTACTATTTTTGCAACACCCCCATTGGATGGATTCGCATGAATGATATCCAAATGGTCGCTTTTTCAAGCATTATTTTTGCTTTGACTTGTTTTCATATTGAATTGTGTTTATGCTAATAAAAATGTTTCAAAAAAAGAAAACGATATCAGTCAACAGATCTGTCAAAATATGACGAAAATATGAACTTTAAGCATAGAAAGTTGGTTGACATGTACTCTGAGGAATAAAAAAAGGTAAAAAATAAAACAATACTTAGGAATTTTTCACATTCGTGTAGTAAGGTGCAATAAGGCGTCGTAAGGCGTATAGGGTGTAGTAAGAGAGTAAGCGAAATAGATTTGAATTATATTTTCTGTTACGGATGACAAATCAAAGTGCTCAATTGGTTGAGTCAGCAAGTGAACATGGTGGTCAAAAAAAATCTATATTTATTTTATATGATTATTTTCGGTACTTTGGGCTATAAGGTGACACTGGTTATCGCACAAATGTAAACAATACATTAGATGCCTCAGAATCCAGGTATATTGATTAAAAAAAAAAAAAAAGAAAAATCTATTTTTAGTCAGAATAAGATTCAACACCTTCATTCTTTTTTTCGATGGTAGCTGAAACCTTGACTCTTTTCATGTGCAGCAGTAGCTGCTAGTCTCCGCGAATGCATGTGGCACTTTCCTGTGCATGCTTCATACCATATTTTGTTTTCAGAATTCCATATAATGTTTTCGTTTATAGAAAGTTCCGTCTTTCTGTCTTTATGATTTTTACTGAACCAAAAAACCTTTCGACGACAACGTTGGAGTAAGGAAGAGTAAAAACAAATATTACTGCTAATTTTAGATTTGCGTATACCTCGAGTCCGGTGGAGTTTTTCTTCGAAAAAAACAAACGCCAGTAGGTAAACCCATCCATATTTTCAATATTTTCAACATCGATAAGACTTTGCTTCTTCCACTCTTGTTCGATTTTGTTTCCATTCCATGATTCTTTCTCATACTTTTGATCAAAGGGTTGGAGAGAACCAGGCCGTAGTGACTGAGCTGATACAGGGTCAACCATTTCTGCATATTTTTTAATGTCATTATCGAAATGAAATCGAGTTTGGATCTGCTGCACAGCTTTTATGTAAAAAGATTGTGCAGCTCTGAGGATCTTTTCAACTGCATCATGAGTCACACCAAGATCTGACTTTAGTGTCAAGAGAGAGTCCTGCCCATTTGGACCCAAATAAATATTTTCGAGGGGAAGGTAAACACTGGGTCATTCACATTAATTTGGAATGCATTTGTTGACTTCACATAGTCCTTCTTCATGAAGCTCAAAGACAATTCCTTGATAAAAGATTCAGTCTTTAATTTCGGGCAATAAAAGAGTGGCTTGTCAGTTTGAAAAGCTAAACTTAATACAGTAAGCATTCCCAATGGAAAGGCAACAATTTCAAACATAAACTTCATGACTGGGTTCAGATTTGTGCATACGAGCTCATTGAGCTTTGTTGGATCCTCAACTAGTAGAAGTCGGTAGTAGGCACTAAGAGCATCCCAATGTTCCAAATTTCTGTCTACAGCAGCTTTGACTGAAAGCCATCGAGTCTGCCCAGCCTGCAGAATCTTATGCATGTCAACTTGGTAGAACTTTTGAAATTCAAGGAAAGCGTGTTGCCTCTTGTGACTATGTGTGAAATGACTATATATGGAGCGACAGATGTCTTCCATGGATTTTGGCAGTTTCTTGCATGTATATCGAGAAGCAGCGATTCTGTAAGATTTCAATCAAACGATCTTCATAAAAACCACTTAGTCCTGTTCGTATAACATTGGTAGCTTTCTGTTTCTTGAGTTGCACATTCTCCACTACTTGCTTTGAAGGCATTTTTTTTTAAAAAGCTACAAAAGGCTTGACCTTTGAAATAGCCAAGTCATTTTCAACTAGAAAAGTGCAGATTCTGGCCTCAAGAAGCTTTGTCTGGTCAGTGAATCCCCCTTGCAAAAAGTGATCAAGATTATTTGAAGTGGACCCTTCTGCTTCAATGTTTGACTTATGCTTCTTTGTGTTGGAGTGCTTTATAAGCTCTGATTTTCCGCTTTTTCCTAGCTGGAGATCAGTATTGCATACTCCACAATATCCAAGATATGAGTTCTTTTTTTTAACCATCCCTTCAATTGCAGATCACTCATCCATGAGTTAACAAACTTTTGGGAGTATTGAATCTGAGTGGTAGAATTTTGTGTAGGTTCACGTTTCTTCTGTTTTTTCTTTGGAGGAGTTATATAATTTGAGGAGGGTAAAACACTAGAGTTGAATTCTTCACTAATGATATCTCACATGCTAATCTGAAAAATATCGGGCGTCAGGGATACAATCTTGGAAACTAAATAAAACATATATTTCATGCACTGTTAACGTTGGTGTGATTAGCAGTGTGACCCTACTACAACTGAATACGCTAATACAGCCATATAAATTTTATATTTTGTTTATTTTGACCACCATATCCTAGAAGAGCAATCCCCCTTGCTCCGTAGCAAATCATACTCTTTTTACTGTCTTTTAAGTAAAAGTTGAGTAGGAATGAAAAAGTCACCATAAAAAAGAAAACATGCTTATGTTTCTGCAGCAGATCATTGGTTTGCTCATTTATGTTCATCAAGATTGGGAGAAACATATTGAAATGTGTTTTCCAACATAATGGTAATAGTGTAGATCATGTTATGAATTATTTCCGATACAAACATAACCGTTTTTTCTATTTATTGTGACTTATGATTATGGGCCACCCTGTTAAATTAAGCTAAGTTTATATCCAATGACAAATAAACTATGCTATGTCAACAATGCATAGTATCTCAGCCTTTCACTTGGCAGAAAGGCAGGCTAAACAAGCAAGGCTGTCTCCTTATAAAAATAGCTATATACAACAAAACAGGCCTTTATCCCCTTGGTACTGTAGGAACATCTATAAAAAAGAACCTCTAAGGAACAAAAGAGACTGAAATTTTTGGTAGCTTTTTACATACAGTAGCTGTTCCATTGTGTATTTTCTGAAGTTCATTTTTTAAGCAAAGTAATATAACCTAGTTTCCAATGGCAACTTTACATGTAAATAATACATCAGACCGGGGGCTATCAATGAGCATCTACTGGCTTTCAGTCACCTTAAGCTAATCATCCTCTAAATGAAAAAATTGCTTATTGACAAGAAAGTCATGATCCTATGGAAAGAACAGAATGTTTGAAATGACTAGTAAAAGGTGACAGATCACCTGGTATCCCAAACTTTTTTACAATTTTTGGTGTCATTAGTGGGCGCTATTGATGGCAGGTCAATGATCAAGAAGCAGAGGTAGGGAGGCTAATCAAGTTTTAAGTAAAGGTGAATAAAAGGGACTCCTGATAAAAACATCTTATTTCTTACTATATATTATTTGGTCTATTGGGCTCTACCAGGGCTGTAAAAGCGCAGAGGGCTGTCCAGTAAAAGCAGAATCTAAACAATTAATTTCTTACTGCGGGTCCTGGTTGAATTGAGCAGTATCTCTGCTCCTTTGACCGCAGGGGTCCCTAGTCTACACTATAACCAGTTTTTCTTTAAATGATTAGTAGCGATACAAGAATTTTGAAGGTTTCAAGAAAACAAGTCGCCATTGAAAAAAAATTTGCCGGTTGGAAGTACAGATTTGCCGATTCTGCCAAAAGGAGACTGGCTTTTACCAAAATTCAAACTTAAAGATATTCAATACATTATTATCAAAATCTCAGCAGGTTCATTTTGTCAAGGTTGCAAAATCATGTTGTTTGAGGCTGTAGTTAAATTTTTGCACAAGGCTGATGAAAGTACTGATTTTTGCAGATGCATTTTTTATTTCTTTGTTAATTGTTAAGTTAGAATGATTCAGTTAATTAAGATAATTGTAAAAAATAATTATGATAATTATATATATATATATATTGTTATAAAACAGTGAATATACCACTCAATGCCTCTTTTTTAAGAATTTCAACCCCTCTTCTCTTGACTTCTAGGTCAATTAAGTTGTTGTCATCGTCGGATTAGGATCTCTTAGAAGGCTCATCATCATCATCATCAAGGGTTTTGAGTTCCCCTTTGTGTTGAACACCTTGGGAACCAAAGCACTTTTTTATATATATCACTTCACATAACTTAAATGTTTTTATAGCGTCAAGTCTTTTCCAATTTCCTTAAAGAATTGTATTACAATTCTGACTATTTTCAGGTTATCTTCTAAGTCATTCAGCCCTCCAAGAATGGAGTGCAAACTTATGGGGTGAGGCCTCCCTCTGAAGAAAGAATATAACTTGTCTCTTTGCTCCTGATACTCCTCGCAATCCAATATTAAATGTTCCACAGACTCTTCTTCCGAACAAGTCATGCAATTGCTGTCTTCACCGTAAAGTCTAGCTCTGTAGTTATTTGTGCTGCAGTGACCTGACCTCAATCTGAACAGTAGGCGTCCTTCGTGTCTGCTAAAATTTTTATAAATTGATTTTTCGAACTTCCAATGCAGCTTGCTTGTAACAAATAAATTGCCAGTCTGATCTCTCACATTCTCAAAGCTTTCTCGTAATACAGCTTCACGCACACATTCCAATTGACTGATCAATATGGGGGTAGAGCAATTACGAATCATTCCTTCTGTGGCTGCATGTTTGGCTTTGCTATCTGCCAATTCATTTCCTATTATTCCCACATGTGATGGAACCCACTGCAATGCCACTCTCCTTAATTCCTCAACATCAACAACTTTGAAGAACATTCAGCTATTTCTCCTGATTTTTACCGATCTGCCTGGAATGACTTAATGGCAGAAATCACAGCTTTAGAGTCAGAACATATCAATATGCCAAAATATTCCTCATGCACTTCTGATAATGAAAACTCAAGTGCTTCTGCAAGAGCTACTGCTTCTGCTTGGTAAACTGATGCTTTACTGTGAAGTTAAACTGTTTTGAAACATTCATTTTAGGGACAACAAATGCAGCACCAACCATCCCTTCATTTTTTGATCCATCTGTATAAATGTCTAAGAATCCTTGATACTTTTCTAACTTCCATATCCGGAAACAGGTATTCTAATCTAAGTTATTAGTCTGCTTAAAGTCCAAACCACATACTACAGATTTCTCTTTCCAAGGAGGTGGTAACACCACTTGAGGTAATCTTAACATCTCAGTAAACTTCAGTTCAATTCCCTGAGGTTTGAGGTTATTTTTGGGGTTTGCAGTGATGATTCTTCCTTGTTTTATAACTCTTGACTTCAAAGGGTTGGTTTTATCAGCTATCCATAATCTTTGCAAATACTTCAATACACTTATTTTCTATCTAGTCTCAAGTTCCGGTAGACCACTTTTAGATAGTAAGAATATCACTGGTGTTGTTTTTCTTGCTCCAAAAGCAATTCGTACAGCAGAGTTTTGTATTACATCCAGTTTTTTTAATGTTGAATGCGGTCCAGACCCATATATCACTGAAGCATATTCAATTTTAGGTCAAATATACTTCACATAGAACTCCAATAACAGATCTGACTTCATCCCCCAGGAGTATGAAGTGAGCAACTTCATAATGTATAATCTGTTCAGACATGCACCACGAAACATTTCAACATGTGGGTACCAATTCAGTTTACCTGTAATTACACACCAGAGGACCTGAGTCTGTTTCTCAGACTCACTAGGATTACCATTGAGATAAAGAATGGGTACGTTCGTTATTATCTTTCTAGTAATCACCATCATCTTAGATTTGTGAGGGGAAAATTTCAAATCGATTCCCTTGGCCCAATGTTCAATTTGTTGTAATGTGGATTTTACAACCTCCATTGTCTCTTCTAGTGTTCTTGCTACTGCCCAAAAAGAATTATCGTCAGCAAATATCATCCCTTTCGACTGTCCATTCTCAATCGGTATATCATATTCTGCAATATTATAATAATCAGGACCAAGTACTGATCTCTGTGGAACCCCGCGTCTTCTTCTTAATATAATACTAGACTCTACAGAGCCAACTCTAACAGTGTCTTCTCTTCCTGTCAAATAGTTCTCAGTAACAGCTAATGTCCTTCCTCTGATTCTGGCTTCCATAACCCCACTAAATATCAGACGATGCACTATTGAATCAAAAGCACTCTTCACATCCAAATGGACAATAACCATAATCCATCCGTTCTGCAGTGCATAAAGGGCATCTTGTTTAAAACAGAGCAGGTTTTCAACTGCGCTTTTCTTTCTCCTAAAACCACACTGGATATCTTTTAGAAAACCCCTCTTTTCTATCTCCCAATTTATCCTCTTTTTATCAGTCTTTCAAAAACTTTACCTAGTACTGGTAACAGTGTGATAAATCGATAGTTTTCTATTTTTGACATATCCTTACCAGGCTTAGGTATCATCACGGCCTGGCCTTTTTTCCAAATAGTAGGGAACACTCCACTGTCCCAAGCAAGGTTCATTACTTCCAATAATGCATCCATCCATTTATTAGGCATTGCTTTCACGAATCGTGAATGAATCATATCAGTGCCTAGGGAAGTATCTGGAAGACTCGTCACAATATTTTCCAACTCTTTCATGGTAAATGGCTGGTTATAGGGTTCATCGTTACCAACTTTACTAAGTCTTCTAACTTTTGCTAGGGTCCCGAAACTCTTGAGTCTGACACTGATTGCAAAGAGGATAGGCAGTATGACCTACTTGCGGGAGTGCATATCTCTATGGGAGAAGTGTCTGAGCTTCAGGTGCCAACTCGTTCGAACTTTTTTTTTTGGGGGGGGGGGGCATTATCTGTACCCCTGCCTGAAGTTCATAACTAGGTTATCTTGGGACAGGGTTTCCAAATGTCTAAAGGCGGGGGTAGCCTCTCTTTGGTCTGGTACATTTCACCTTGGTGTTCTGTCCATTTCAGCTATGCGGAACTGCCAAGCCGAAGAAAATACAAAACAGATTGTAAAAGACTCAGACTTCATGCAATTTTTTAAACTGATACTTTTGATTCTAAGCTCCACCTAAAATTTAGTGGCTTTCTTCAACATATCTATCTGTAAAAAAGAGATGAGTTTCAGAACTAAAGGGGCCTCTGCTCATATTTAGATCATTCTTTTTTTTTCTTCTGGTGAATCAACAAAAATGAACCATTTTATTCTTGAAGCATTATTGCACTAGGGAAGAATATTAGTGTATAGAGCAAGGGCCTGAGGAAGAAGCCAGTCCTACTCACTTTGACAATGATCCTGAATATTATATAAAAAAGGACACAAATTAAACCATAAAATATGTTTTTTTCAAGGGGTGTTTAGCAACACTTTTAACTAGGGTCCCGAAACTCTTGAGTCTGACACTGATTGCAAAGAGGATAGGCAGTATGACCTACTTGCGGGAGTGCATATCTCTATGGGAGAAGTGTCTGAGCTTCAGGTGACAACTCCTTCGAACTCTTTTTTTCGGGGGGGGGGCCTTATCTGTGCCCCTGCCTGAAGTTCATAACTAGGTTATCTTGGGCCAGGTTTTCCAAATGTCTAAAGGCAGGAGGTAGCCTCTCTTTGGTCTGGTACATTTTACCTTGGTGTTCTGTCCATTTCAGCTATGGGGAACTGCCGAGCCGAAGAAAATACAAAATAGGTCGTAAAAGACTCAGACTTCATGCAATTTTTTAAACTGATACTTTTGATTTTAAGTTCCACCTAAAATTTAGTGGCTTTCTTCAACATATCTATCTGTAAAAAAGAGATGAGTTTCAGAACTAAAGGGGCCTCTGCTCATATTTAGATCATTCTTTTTTTTCTTCTGGTGAATCAACAAAAATGAACCATTTTATTCTTGAAGCATTATTGCACAAGGGAAGAATATTAGTGTATAGAGCAAGGGCCTGAGGAAGAAGCCAGTCCTACTCACTTTGACAATGATCCTGAATATTACATAAAAAAGGACACAAATTGAACCATAAATTAAGTTTTTTTCAAGTCAAAATCACAAGCGGCGTTACATATTTACCAAACATTGCCTTACTACGGAGTGTTCTAACACGAAAGAAATTTTATAGGATTGGGAATTTTATGGGAGGAATTTTATATTTTATTATTACCACATGTGTGTAAAAGGAAAGACTCGTTTGGTAATATTTGCTTAATTTTTTTTTAAAGCAATCAGTGAGTAAAATAATTATACTTACCAACAGGTTATTTTTACTGTATTTAAAATACTTTTAGGGGGAAAAGGCAATTGGTCCTGATGAAAATCACACCATTAGATTCAGCGTATCAGAGATCGCTATTGTAGAGGTTACAAGTAGATCCCGAAGCCACGCCAAAAAGTCAGTGGCGCGCCGCCGAAAAAAAACGGTGGCGTGCCACCGAGCTTGCATCAGCGCGCTGACGCCGCCGCTGATTCTATCGGCGGCGGCGTCACTAATGCGCCGCCGTTTTTTTTTGTTTTTTTTTCTCTCTTTTTTGGTTATCGATATCGACCTCTGGGCTTCAACCGTCATCCCGGCTAATCTGTTTCTTAAAGATAAATACTGCTCGCCATGTACATCGGTTCGTAGGAAGGAGAAGAAGAAATTTTTCTTGAAACAAAAATTTTACCTTCCACTTTAAAATTGTATCAATTTTTGTTTCTGATTTTTCGGATAAAATGAGGTAGGTAAAAGAGCAATAGACAGTTCATGACGTCATCATAGGCAGCGCAATCGAGCTGCCTAATTAAACAACAATGTTGCCACAATATGGTATTTATTTATTTTTTTTTCCATACCAGGGCAATTCGTATCGAAGGAGTTGTCGTAGAAACTTCGAAAAGGGCTCATTCGATTGGAAATTGGGATAGCTAGTGCACTTTTTAATAGTCGAAAGTGATTGGAAGGCAGCTAACACCCCTTCCACGCCCTCCATTTCCCCAAACACATCCAATCAAAATTTTAAGATAGCCATTTTGTTCAGAGTAACTGATTTCCAGAGAGAAAATATGTTTTTTGAGGAGGTTACTCCCCCACAACCCTTACGGAAAGGGTTTTAAGTGATGCCCTGGGGGTATATAAGAACGATGTTGCCAAAATGTATTATTTATTAATTTTCCTTTTAAACCAGGGCACTTCATATCGAAGAAATTGTTGTAGAAACTTCGAAAGGGCTCATTCAATTAGAGATTGGAGTGGCTTGTGCCCTTTTTAATAGTCGAAAATAATTGGAAGGCAACTAACACCCCTTCCACGCCCACCATTTTCCGAAACACATCTAATCAAAATTTTGAGATAGCCATTTTGTTTAACGTAGTTGAAAGTTCTGGAAATTAGGTCTTAGAGGATGACAACCGCCCTCACAGCCCTTAGGGTAAGGGTTGTAATTTATGCCCTGGGGGCATATACGGTGTTTATAGAAAGTGTTGTCGTAGAAACTCAAAGGGGGATCATTCGATTAGAAATCGAAAAGCCTAGTGCCCTTTTTAATAATCGCAAGTGATTGGAAGGCTTGGGATTTTTATAGTAGAGATCGATGTGGGTATGAAATATCATTTTTTTGTTGTTGTTGTTGTTTAGACCAGGGCACTTCGTATCGAAGGAGTTGTCGTAGGAACTTCGAAAAGGGCTCATTCAATTGAAAATAGAAACTGCTGATGTCTTTTTAATAGTCGAAAGTGATTGAAGGGAAACTAATCCCCCTCCCACGCCCAACCTCCCATTTTCCTTTATTTTTTAAAAATAAATACTGCCTTAATATTAAATCAAAATGCATTTTGTTAATATTGATTCCAACTTAGGCCTATCAAAAGTATCCCAAGAACGACTGAGGGCATTGTGTTCAAACTTTCAGCGCTTTTTCTGCTCTTAAAATTTAATAAAATCCAAATTGCGTAAGTGTATTCAAGCTATTATGGAAAGTAAAAAATTTTGTTTGTGAATGTTATCAAGTTTTCCATTTCAGATCAACTAGAGGAGGTATGAAACTAAATTAAACACTACTATTTGAGTCCAGATTTTTAAAAGGGTCTATGTTGTTAAAAATTGCTAAAAAAAAATTTCCAGCATACAAATAGCAGACCAAACTATAAATTCTTAAAAAAGACTGAAAATAATTAAAGTATTATTTTCTTTTTCCCTGAAAAGACTATGTCAATATAAAACGAACAGAAATTAATTAAAAAAACTGTTTCCTCAAAATAAGTTTTTCAAAGAAAAGTAAAGAACTCCCTTAAACAAAAAAAAGAGCAAAATTAAAATCAAATAATCTACCAAGCGTGAAACTACCACAAATCAGCATCGATAAATAAATGAAACCCAAAACAAACAGAAATTACAATAAATAACCGACTCAAACTCAAAACGAGCAGAAATTAACATGAGAAGGGCTCAAAACCCCTATGCCTTCCCAAGGCCAAAAGATAATTTGTACTTTACTGAAAAAAATACAAATCAATGCGCATTGTCAGTTTAATAGACATATACTGACATTTAGTAATTAAAATGTTAATATTATTTGATTTATTAAAGTTATAAAAGTAAAAACATTTATATTTCTTCAGTAAAGTGCAAATTATGTTCTGGCCTTGAGGAGCCATAGGGGTTTTGAGCCCAACTGATGTTAATTTCTGCTCGTTTTGAGTTTGACTCGGTTATTTATTGTAATTTCTGTTCGTTTTGGGTTTCATTTATTTATCGATGCTGATTTGTGGTAGTTTCCCGCTTGGCAGATTATCTAGAGCTAGTATAGAAATATATCTATAGAAATGAATTACATTTTTTTTTGCACAGTGAGCAGAGCACACTGAAGTTGAAGTAGCCTTAAACTTTGACTTGAAACGTCATGACTTGACCACTTCTTTCAGAAAAGAATTTTGGAGGGTTATTCCGTGTTGATAAGAAAAGAGGGTAAAGGTGCAGTTTAGTTCCTCCTGTAGTGTAGAGCGCAGGAGCCCTATGGTAAAGGTTCTGGTGTGTTCTCCCTTATAAAAACAACTTATTTCAGCAGATACAAAGAAGAAGCCCATTTGCGGCATTCTGTGGGACCCCAATGTCCAATGCTAGTATCAGATCCCGCGATTGGCAGTTTACGCTCTGGCTGTACCGGCTACAAGTGCCCCAGCTAAACGGCTTTATAGCACGACAGGACTGATAGTGACTGCAAAAAGATCAATGGCTCCAGGCAGAGTGAACAAACTCGCTTTTGTTACATCAATTGTAACTAAAGTGATGTAACCGCTGATTTAAAATTGTTGGTGTTATTAAGCCATGGTGTCTGATTTGTATACAGTGTTTTTTCGATGTTGTTATTTGTTTTTTTCACTTCCTTTTTGTATGTATTTGATGAGCAGGAGATGTTTGAACTTCAAAATTTGAAAGTTATACACACATTAGCCCAAATCATTAATATTAAGGAAATGAATAAACACGGGATTTTATAGGAACAATGCGATGTTAAACATAAACACAACATAGGTTTCCCTGGGTCTAGTGGCTAAAAATGAGAATTCTACTTAATCTGATCGACGGTGAACATAAACACTTTTCGCACGGCCCAACAAATTCCTGTTTTGTCATATTGTTCTTGTATGTTTCTAGCCAACCATTTAAAAATCCTTATTAAAATCGAGGTTGAACGTGCTTGGTGAAGTGGAATTTTTATTATTATTTTTAATCAGAAAAATCGGCGCGCCGCCAAAAAAATTTCGGCGCGCCTGGCGGTGCGCCGCCGCCGATAATAAATCACACATTCGCCGCCGTCATTTCGGCGTGGCGCGGCTTCGGGGACTAGTTACAAGCCCCTATATACAAAATTAAAAAACTTTGCATTTTTTCAGCAACGGGCCAGAGAATAATAGAAACCTTTTCAAACTAGTGCCCAGTCTTACAAAACACCGTTTTACTAGGAATTTGAATCCTCGATCTCAACCTTTTAGTTTTTATTTGTGAATTCCAGCACATGATTTTACTTTCTGAAAATTTAAGACGGATGCAATTCGGCAATATCTTGTCAAAAGAATCGTGTGTTACATCATGTTTCTTATGTAAAGTTACAGTTTTAGTAAAAAATGGCATTTAATTTCATTATTATTTTTTGTTTCTTGCAAAAAGCGCTAGATACAACAATTTTATTTCAAATGAGCTCTTAAGGATCTCTCTCAAATGTTTTATTGTTTACTGGTGATGATAAAAAAAGAAGAAAAGAAACACATCACTTTCTCCTATGCGAAAAAGTGCGTTCCTTGTTCCTCAAGATGGGAGGCTGTAACTCTTCCAAATAGTTTTTTTTTGGCTATGGAGGCTAAAGTAGTATAGTCTTAACATTAATCTGACACATTGGGGTTTCAGGCTAATTTGCATAAGTCCCATAATTTTTAATTCCTATTAAGATTAATTCCCATTAAGATTAACCAAAAATTCCCATTAAGATTAATCCAAGTGATAGTTACCATTCCTTAACTGGCTTCAAATGGCAATTCTTTCTCCCTAGACAGTTTTTTTTCAACTTGCTTTTAGATTTTTGTTTACTGTGGACTGGACTTTGTTCTTTACTAGATTCCAACAGTTGCCGCAACTTTTATCAAGGCTGTTGTGTTGACTATGTGTATTTTTTCTTTTCAGAAGGTTATTTCTGAGCCCCAAAAATAAAATTAGGATACTACGAAGGTCAGCAAAATTTAGATTTTTATATTTAGTTTTTTATCCCACACTTTCTAAGTAAAGGTGGTTTAACCTCAAGGTTTAATTCATTTAATCTCCTCATTTTTAAAATTTTCAAGGTGGTTTAACTTTAATCACGAGCAGATCTTGCTTAGTTTTGAATTAATTGTGGAGAGGAATACTTGTTCTATTTGAGCATCTTTTCTCAATCTATTTAGCCCAATTATCCTACTCCCCCAAAAGGATAATATAATTTTAGCTGCCCTGTGACTCCGATATATAAAGCAACAGCTTGGGGTCAATTCTATGTTTATTGGAAGAGCCTACTTTAGCATTAGGTGTGGATTGATGCTTTGGTTCTTTATTTCTAACATTTTTTGACGTTTTTAAGTATGTATTATTTGGTGTTGTAATATATTGATAAATAAATAAAAGGCTTGTTCTACATAAGTATTTAGTTATTCTGATTTCTGACCAACTGCAACCCCGTGTCTATTATATTAATTTTGAATAACCCACTGTAGAATGAATTAAAAATGGAATAGAAAACGTAAAGAAAAAAGAAGCAGAAATGAAAATCAAGAGAATCAACTAGGTAAAGAACATCAAAAGAGGAAAATGGGAGGCTCGGACGGTACATGTGTAGCAAGACCAGCTATCTTATTGTCGCCTAACTATCGGGTCTTGGTTCAAAGATCATGCCTCCCCGAATCAGATGCTTCCCATGTCAGATTTTTGTGACCACTTTGCTCGAAAGGGTGGTTATAGGATTTTTTCAGAGGGCTCATTTGATGGGAAAATGGAAGTTCTAATGCTTGTTTTAAAGGTCGACATCGATTTGAGGGCAATCAGTTCACATTGCTTACCACTTTTACTGGCTGACCCCCCGTAAATTCCGTGATTGCAAAATAGTCATTTTGTCCAAAAGTGTCATAATCTCCGATAAAAGTACGAAAATAACAAAATTCCTTAGCCCCTGGGGTAGGGGCCTAAAATTATGTAGATTGACAAGCCTCCCCGAATAAGATCATGCCTCCCCGAATCAAATGCTTCCCATGTCATATTTTTGCGACCACTTTGCTCGAAAGGGTGGTTATAGGATTTCTGTAGAGGGCTCATTTGATGGGAAAAGGGAAGTTCTAATGCCCGTTTTAAAGGTCGACATTGATTTGAGGGTAATCAGTTCACATTGCTTACCACTTTTACTATCTGACCCCCCGTAAATTTCGTGATTGCAAGATAGTCATTTTGTCCAAAAGTGTCACAATCTCCGATAAAAGTCCGAAAATAACGAAATTCCTTAGCCCCTGGGGTAGGGGCCAAACATTACGTAGATTGACAAGCGTTTATACATAGGATTTTTGTGGAAAAACAAGGCAAGCTTGATCTTGGGTTTCCGATTGGCTCAAAAATTTCAGGGATCGTTTCCAAAGCCTACAGGAGCATATTTCGTTGGGAAGGAGATGGTCTTAGGGTTAAACTTTCTTGCGTGTATACCAATGTCCCATGTAGCGTTGATACCTAATTTTCTGCCGGGAGTGCTGTGCGGGGCTGTGGGAAAGTAATTTGATTATGTTAAACTTTGGTATGAAATATATAAGATTTGACCACGAAACTTTGACATGAGATAGTAAGTTACTTATGATAGAAAATTTATCTTCTACTTTTTAGATTTCCATATAGTTTTTTTCTTTTTCTAGCTAGTGAGATCATGTAAAATTGTCTATGAGTGCCTGAGTGGTTAGCACGGGCTTTACAATAATACAATAATATTTATTTATTACCCTCGTGCATCAAAAATATAAGTAGTGGAGGAAAAGTTATGTAGATCAGTATGATCATCTTACCAAGTGAATTTAAAACCAACGTAACCCTATGCACTTTGGGCTACTAAGGATTGATTCTTACCTAAGATGCACAGAATGTCATTGGCCCGTACTGAAAAACTTAACGAGCTCTTTCCTCGCCATCTATAAAAATACATGTTACTAGCCTACATAGCATAATTTATTTTAGCAGAAACTTTAAACAAAAATAACGTGAAATATACCTAAAAAGATGAGTTTGTTTCCCTTAAGAAGAGCAATGAGTAGCATAAAAATGCCATCATTGGATTTCAAACCCTTAGTGTATCAGGTAAATCTGGCTGGGTTAAAGTTAAGTCAGACATAACTTTTAGGATAGAAATCAGATAGCCATAAAAAAAAGGAAAATGCTTTTTGTTTCCCCATCCAGAGCTCTTTCCAAAGGTAACAAAAGTAAATTTTATCTTAGGAAAAATTTTGTATTTCGGAAAGTGGCTGGGCTTGGGATTTGGAAATTTGGTAAAATTCCCCCCGGGACATACTTTTGCCTGTAGACCCATCCCTGAAAGTTTCATTTTCTTAACCTAACCCCTTTCCAAGATAGTCAAAAGTAGCTAAAGTAGAATTTTACCGGAAATTTCATGGATGGATCTACAGATTAAAGTAGCCTATGCCCCAGGAAGATATTTTGGTAAATTTTTTGCCAAATCATATTATTGACTTAGGCTACAAATAAAGTGAATATATCACTCAATGCCTCTTTTTTTGCTCTTTCCAAATATAATAATCATTTTGTCAGAAATGAATTCTACCCCACCCCATTATATACCAATTCAGGGTTTATATTTGCACATTAGGGGGAGGGGGGGGGTAGGGGCAAATTTTATTTCTGATGTAAATGGGAGGTAAGTTTAAACTTTACACCCACCCCCCTAATGTACAAATATGTACCCTGAATTGGTATATAGGCTAGGGGTGGGGGTAAAATCTATTTTCAACACAAATAATTTTTACGTTTGGATAGAGCCTAAAAAAGGCATTGAATGGTATATTCACTTTGTTCATAAGTCAATAATATGATCTGGTAGAAATTTACCAATATTTTAATGTCCCTAGCTCTGCTCCTCCACCCTCTATATAATGGGCTTAAAAAGTTTTTAAATAAAAATGCATCTTATTGTGCATTACAGCTTATTATTGGCTCTAGTTTGGGTCCTCTACTATTTTTAAAATTATAAATCTGGTTAGGCTAATATCAAAAGTATAAATTGAGAGCAGTTTAAATTACTGACCTACAAATAAGGTGAATGTACTACTGAATGCCTTTTTTATGTTACTTCTGAATATAATGATTGTTTTGCTTCAAGTTAAATTTTAACCCCTTTACAGGCCCTCAGAGGTGATACCTTTTTCTCTTGGCCTATTTTAGATACCACTTATATAGGTCTACCTCTGTTAGCATCACTTTTTAAACTTGTTTACCTTTAATTAAATCAACTGTGACAAAATCAAGAGTATAGATATATGAGCAGTTTACCACATAAGGAGACATGTTAAGAAAACAATTCTTACTTCAAAATATGCACAATAATCCTAGTTAATATATTTTGCAGCAGGAGAACCTTTATTTTCACTTCTCTCCTTGTTTTTCTAAAAAATTCACAAATTTCTTAGAACCTATATATTAACAGAGTATATACCTCACTCCTCTAATGTGCAAACATATACCCAGAATTACATTTAGAATCTAAATATAATCAGAATGTGCCAAAACGTTTTTACCAAGCATATTTCCAGCAACTCAAACAACATCCAAGACAAAACTGTGACTGCACCAACTAGTGCCTCCTTCAAGTCAAGACTTGACAAAGAATAGAAGAACAAGCCATGGAAATATAAGTAGGACAGTCTATCACTCTCAGCTGCCAATTAATGCAACATCACTGGGCCCATTTTACTGTGATGTTCCAAATTGCCATCATTGATACAGAGCAGAACAGATCCAGCATGGACCTTGTTTTGTTCTGAAGTGCAAATTAAGATAAAACTCATTTGCATCACAAATGAACTTTACCCCCATCCCTAGATATATCCAAATCAGGGTATATATTTGAACATCATGTGGGTGGGGCTAAAGCTCATTGGTGATGCAAATGCAGGTTATATTTAGATTCAGAATGCATTTTTGGGTATATATTTATATGTTAGGGGGTGGTGGTATATACTCTGTTAATATATAGGTTCTAAAAAATTCATAAATAGAAAAATTGGAAAAACAAGGAAAGAAGTTAAGATAAAGTTTTCCTGCTGCAAAATATATTAACTATGATTACTGTGCATATTATGAAGTAAGAATTATTTTCTTAACATGTCCCCTTATGTGGTGGACTACTCATACATCTATACCAAATCAAGAACAAAAAAAAACATATAGAAATATAGGATTTAGTCTATACATTTCCACATGAGGGGGTGGCAGTGGTGGTAAAGTATAGTGAAACTACAATTTGAATTTATTAACTACAGGTATTCTGCATCTGATAAAGTAAGAATTATTTTTTCTGACCATTTTATATATCTAAAAATAAGTGAAAAAGGCAGGGTCTGTAAAGGGCTTAAAATTGAATTTGCAAGCAAAAGAATTATTTTTTCCAAAAAGAGCATAAAAAAGGCATTGAGTATTATGTTCACCTTATTTGTGGGTCAGCAATTTAAAGTGCCCCTGATTTACCTTAACTTGTGCTGACCTTGAAAAGTTTCAACTTTTTTATATTCCACTTTCCAGGAACAGTTGAATGCTAATCTGGAGAGTTCAAGATTTGATAATGTAGAAGATAGATAGAATAATTTTAGGAAAATAGTTTGTGAAGTTGCTGATGGTGTCTTAAGGAAGAAATGTAGAAAGAAAGCTATGAATTTTTGTGAAAATACTTTATATTTAATAGATTGGAGGAAAGACCTGTACAATAATTATTTGAGTGATAAATCATATGAAAATAAAAAGAATTTAAAGCAAGTAGAGATTGCATTAAAGCTCTAAACCTAGTGGACTACTAAAGTAATTTCACTTTTTTCTTATGATGAGCAGGTCACCTCTTACATGCTTTTCTTTTTAAGATGCAACTAAGAGCCCATGGGAATATTATTAAACACCTCCTGGAAAATACAAATGTGTCATTTTCTTCATTTCATTTTATGCTGTTTTAATTTTTGGCCTTTTGTTCAAATTAATTAAAAAAAAACTTTTTCTACAAATAAGTTTTTCAAAGAAAAGTAAGAAGCTCCCTTAAACTAAAAATGAGCAGAAATATAGTCAAATAATTTTCTAAGCATAAAACTACCACAAATCACCATCAATAGATAAATGAAACCCAAAACAAACATAAATTATAATAAATAACTGAGTCACAAGCAAAAAATAGTAACTGAGTTAAACAATAAAAAATAACTGAGTCTCAAAAGAAGCAAAAATAACCAGAGTAGAGCTGATAACCCCCATGCCATCTCAACACCAGAACATAATTTGTACTTCACTAAAAAAAAAAAAAAAAAAAAAAAGACTTTTGGATTGTCAGTTTCAAACAGTTTTGGTAACAAACTGTAAGTAAGGAGTGACTTGGCTCAATAGTAACCAAAACTAAAAAATGGAATTTTTATACCAATAGATACATCAAAAGAATTGTATTTTCATGCTAATTTTTTCATCAAGTTTAGTCCTACCCATCAAAAGTTAAAAGCCTGAGAGAATTTACCTTATTTTTGAAAAAAGGGGAAATATCCCCTAAAAGTCATAGAATTTTAATGAAAATAACACCATCAGATTCAACATATCAGAGAACCCTACTATAAAGGTTTCAAGTTTCCTATCTGCAAAAATGTGAAATTTTGTATTTTTGCCATAAGAAAGATCATGGATATGTGTTTATTTTTTTCCCAGGGGTGACTGTATTGACCCAGTGGTCCTAGAATGTCATGAGAGGGCTCTTTTGAACAGAAATTAAAAGTTTTAGTGTCCTTTTTAAATGATAAAAAAAAACTAGAGGGCAACTAGGCCCCCTCCCATGCTCTTTTCCCCAAAGTTTCCAGATAAAAATTTTAAGATGCATAACCATTTTGTTCAGTATAGTCAAAAAATCTAATAACTCTTTCTTTGAGGACAACCTTAATCCCCATAGTCCCTGGGGGAAGGGCTGCAAGTTATGAATTTTGCCCATTGCATTGCATAGTATTGGTTATTGGGATTTATATTAAAGTTTTCAGGGGAGATTTTTCTGGGGGAGGGGGGTTACGTGGGAGGATCTTTCAAAAAAAAATTTCATGGAGGAAGGGAATTTTCCATTGAGGGTGATCCAGATTTCCCAGCATTATTAAAAAAAATGATCAGAAATTAATAAAAAAAAAACAAGTTTTTTCAGCTGAAAATAAGGAGCAACATTAAAACTTAAAACCAAGAGAAATTATTATGTATATGAGGGGGTTGGTCCCTCCTTAATACCTTGCTCTTTATGCTAAAGATTTCTTAGAACTTTTAAAAGAGCTTATTATTCTAATTATATGACCTTTTGTACTCCAGTAGGTTTTACTGGTCTGTTATTTACTATTTGGTTTAACAATGTTTGCCATGTTGCCTACAAATAGATAAATAAATTCATCAGTGATGTTGTGATTGCATTTAAGCTCTTTCTGCCTTATCTCCCAATAAGATCTAACACTAGATCTGGAATTTTCCATAGAGGGGGAATGTCAAATAACTGGAACAAAATCAAACTTAGGTTATTATAAGGTTATTAATAGTTAAAAAAAAGTAAAATTAATATACAAATTTCCTTTTAATTATTCATATACGGTGAGCATACTTCAAAATCTGCATTAATTTGAAAACGTTCAGAAATAAAATAAAAAAACAAGTTTTTTTTAACTGAAAGTAAGGAGCAATATTAAACCTTAAAACGAACAGAAATTATTCCGTATATGAAAGGGGCTGTCCCCTCCTCAACGCCCCATTTTTTATGCTAAAGGTTTTTATTGTTTTAAAAAATAGAGTTGCAAGATTGAGTCAAACTTTAGTGTAAATAGCCGGCGTTGAGGAGGGGACAGCCACTTTTATGTATAGAATAATTTCTGTTTGTTTTAAGTTTTAATGTTGCTTCTTACTTTCAGTTAAAAAAACTTGCTTTTTTATTTAATATTTTACATATAGCTGCTATTTATTCCTTTAATTTTTAATATTTTTGTTATTTATTAAAGTAAAAAAAAGTGAAAACATTTAAAATGTATATAGTTTTCAGTAAAGTGCAAGTTATGTTCTGATCTTTAGAGGGCATGGGGTTGTTAACACCACTCATCTTAATTTTTGCTTGTTTTGTGTTTGACTTGGGTATTTATTGTAATTTTTGTTCATTTTGAGTTTCATTTATTTATTGATGGTGATTTGTGATAGTTTTATGCATGGAAGATTATTTAATTTTATTTCTGCTAATTTTTGGCTTAATGGACCTTTTTATTTTTTCTTGAAAATCTTGTTTATGGAAGAAGCCTTTTAAATTATTTTATGTTCGTTTTTCATTGACATAGTCTTTTTGTGTAAAAATATTTTATATCTTTTCTATAAGAATCCATAGTTTGGCTTGGTATTTGTATGTTGGAGAAACTTTTTCAACAATCTTTAATCCTGATACAAATAGTATTGTTTGATTTTATTTTATTATTTTATTAAAAAAAAAAAATTGGATGTCAGTTTATTATACATATACTGCTATTTATTCCTTTAAGTTTTAATAATAATAATATAATATATAATATAGATTTATTACCTGCCAAAACTGTAAAAGGTACAATGGGCGGCAGAGTATAAAAAAGTGAAAAAAAATGCAAAAAGAAAAAGAAAAGACAAACAACAAAGTACGGTTTAACACGAATATATACAATGAAATGGGCCCTCAACATCGACATTCAAATAACACATTCATCTCAAGTCTGTCCCTGAAGAGTTACCCAAGGATGACCTAGAGTCATGAACTTTTTATGAAAACTCGCTACTCTGGCAGGAACTGCCAAGGCAGGGTCTATCAATCCAAATCTACTGATCAAATACCGGTTTTTGGACCATGGTGGTAGTCCAAGCAGATACTTAGCATATTTAAAATAAATCGTGCGCAACTTGTTCTTCTCTGTCTGTGTGAAGCAACTCCAAAACGGAGAGATGTAGAGAAAACTCGGTAAAACAAATGCATTATACAATTGGGCTAAAATATCACGACTAAATCGCGCCTTGCTCAGGACAAGCTTTCCATATGCAGAACGAACTTTTCTAAGGGTATCAGCGATAATAAGTCCGCGTGTGGCCTTGAGTGACGTACCGATCGGGACTCAAAGGTAAGTAAGAGATGGACCAGGTTTGATTTCCGTATCATCTAGCATAACGCATATGTCCTCAGTCGACACTTTCTAATTGAAAAATAACAATTCAGTTTTCGATGGATTAAATGTATGGCCGACACGAACATATTCTACCTTTGATGCACTAAAACAACTCTTTATTCCATTCAGGGTTCTACTAATGTTTAAAATGTCGTCGGCATAACCTATGAGCGACACATCAATCCCACATAAAATACACGTTGTTGGTGCTTCATGTTGCACTTCGATTACGGAATTATTGAATAAATCTGGTGAATTTACTGCTCCTTGCCTAATACCCTTATTCACTGGTATATCAATTTTTAATATTTTTTTATTTATTAAAGTAAAAAAATGAGAACATTTAAAGTGTATTTTGTTTTCTAGTAAAGTGCAAGTTATGTTCTGGTCTTGAGAAGGCATGGGGTTGTCAACCCCATCCATCTTAATTTTTGCTTGTTTTGAGTTTGACTTGGTTATTTATTGTAATTTATGTTCATTTTGGGTTTCATTTATTTATTGATGGTGATTTGTGATAGTTTTATGCATGGAAGATTATTTGATTTTATTTCTGCTAATTTTTGGCTTAATGGAGCTTTTTAATTTTCCTTGAAAATCTTGTTTCTGGAAGAAGCTTTTTAAATTAATTTCTGTTTGTTTTTTATTTATGGAAACAATTATTTTATATATTTTCTATAAGAATCCATAGTTTGGCTTGCTATTTGTATGTTGGAGAAACTTTTTCACCAATCTAATCCTGACACAAATAGTATTGTTTGATTTAGCTTTATACCTCCTCAAGTTGACCTGAAAAATAAAACATAATATCATTCCCAAAAAGTTCTATGTATGGTCTTTGACAACCTGGATATACTTATACTCTTGTATTTGACTTAAATCGTTGGAGCAGAAATAGTAATAGTAGTAGCCTCAAAAGTTTCAACTGAATACACCGGTTGTTCTTAATATATTGCTGAAGTGGCTTATTGGCAACCATGTACAAAGTGCCTTTTGACTTAGTTTCAAAGGAACATTTAGTCTTGAAGCATGATGGGGGAATTACATAATTGTGGGTGGTTGACATGCCCAATATCCCTCGAGACATAGTTACCGGACAGTTCTACTATGCTGAGTGAAATGGCTGTCTCAAAATTTTGACTGGATGTGTTTGAAAAACAAATGGGCTTAGGGGGAGGGCTGCTTGGCCTCCATTCTGTTTTGACAGGGATCAATGCAGAATTTATCTTTTTTCGGGGAGACAGGGGCACCAACAAAATTTGGATCCCCTATTTGTGTATTTTGCACTTTTGCTTCTGTAATTAGTGAAACCTTTGAAGTTCTGGGAAGGAGGCATATGTTCTTGCGCCACCCTGGATTTGGCTGTGTTTCTTAGTAGAAATATTAAACTGTGTCCAAATATAGCATGCAAAAGCAGCATTTTAGTCACAATTAATTTTTTTTTATTTTGATCAAGTTATATGCTATAAAGTACAAACGCATAACTGCTCACTATTCCTTTGAGCTATTTTTTTGTGTTGACCCTTTTAAGATGGCATTATTATCATAGGCAGCGCAATCGCGCTGCCTAAGTAAAGAACAGTGTTGGCACAATGTATTATTATTGTTTTTTTTTCCTTTAGACCATGGCACTTTGTATTGAAGGAGTTGTCATAGAAGCTTGGAAAAGGGCTCATTCGATTGGAAATTGGAATGGTTAGTGCCCTTTTTAATAGTCAAAAGTCATTGGAAGGCAACTGAAACCCCTTCCATGCCCACCATTTCCCCAAACACATCCAATCAAAATTTTGAGATAGTCATTTTGTTCAGCATAGTTGATTTCCAGATACAAATTATGTTTTTGAGGAGGACACTCCCCCACAGCCATCAGGACAAGGGTTGTAAGTTATGCCATGGGGGCATATAAGGTTTTCATAGAAAGATTTGTTGTAAAAACTTCAAAAAGGGATCATTCGATTGGAAATTCAAAGGCCTAGTGCCCTTTTTAATAGTCAAAAGTAATTTGAGGGCAACTAACCGCCCTCTCACGTCGACCTTTTCCCCAAACACATCCAATAACATTTTTTATATAGCCATTTGGTTCACCGCAGCTAAAAATTTTAAAAACAGGGTCTTTAAGGACGACAACCCCCCACAGTCCTCGGGAAAAGGGTTGCAAGTTATACCCTGGGGATATCTAAGGTTTTTGTGGGATGTATTCTCGTAGAAACTTCAAAAAGGGCTCGTTTGATTGGAAATTGAAATGGTTAGTGCCCTTTTTAATAGTCGAAAGTGATTGTAAGGCAACTAACATCCCTTCTATGCCCACCATTTATCCAAACACATCCATTCAAAATTGAAATAGCCATTTTGTTCAAAATAGTTTAAAGGTTCAGAAATTATATCTTTGAGGATGACAATCCCCCCACAGCCCTCAAGCTAAAGGTTGTAAGCTATGCCCTGGGGG
Organism: Artemia sp. Qi Xiang Cuo; assembly: GCF_049724085.1. Classification (NCBI taxonomy): domain Eukaryota; kingdom Metazoa; phylum Arthropoda; class Branchiopoda; order Anostraca; family Artemiidae; genus Artemia; species Artemia sp. Qi Xiang Cuo. Next base: position 26,332,388 of record NC_142804.1, on the reverse strand, counting down.
CATATAAGGTTTTTATTGGAAGCTTTGTCATAGCAACTTTAAAAAGAGCCCATTTGATTGGAAATTGAAAGGGCTACTACACTTTTTGACTGTTAAAAGTGATTTAAGGGCAGGTAACCCCCCTCTCATGCCCGCCTTTCCCCGAAACGCACTTAATCAAAACTTTGACTCAGCTAATTTGTCCATCGTCGTTGCACGTTTAAGAAGTTAGGTGTTTAAGGATGATACCCCCTCAAAGTCCCTTGGACCAGGGTCGTAAGTTATGCTCTGGGGGCATATAAGGTTTTTATAGATAGTGATGTTGTAGAAACTTCAAAAGAGGGCTCATTCAATTGGATATTACAAGGGCTTGTGCCTTTTTTAATAGTCGAAAGTGATTGGAGGATAACTAACACACTTCTCAAAACCACTTTCTTCCCAAACATATACGATCGAAATTTGGAACTATCCACTTTGTTCGAAGTAATTAAAAAGTCCGGAAATTATGTTTTTGATAATGACGCTCCCCCCGCAGTACTCAGGGCAAGAGTTGTAAGTAATGGCCTGGGGGCATATTTTTTTTTGTAGAAAGCGTTGTCGTAGAAACTTCAAAAAGAAATAATTGGATTGGAATTTGAGAGGGCTAGTGGCTTTTTTAATAGTCGAATGAGATTTCAGGGCAAGTGACCCCTCCTCTCACGCCCGCCATTTCCCTAAGGACATCCAACCATTATTTTTAGATTACCATTTTGTTCAATGTCCTTACAAGGTCCGCAATTTATGTCTTTGAGGATGATAACCCCCTCACAGCCCTCAGGACAAGGGTTGTAACTTATGCCCTGGGGCATATAAGGTTTTTATAGAAAGTTTTGTCGTAAAAACTTCGAAAAAGGCTCATTCGATTGGAAATTAAAAGGGCTAGAGCCCTTTTTAATAGTCGGAAGTGATTGGAGGGCAAATAACCCCCCTCTGACGCCCACCATTTTCCCAAACACATCCAATCAAAATTTTGAGAAAGCAATTTTGTTCAAAGTACTCAAAAGTTCTGGAAATTAGGTCTTTGAGGATGACAACCCCCCACGCCTCAGGGCAAGGTTTGTAAGTTATGCTTTGGGGACATATAAGGTTTTTATTGAAAGCGTTGTCATAGAAACTTTGAAAGGGCTCATTCGATTGGAAATTGAAAAGGCTAGTGCCTTCCTTAATATTTGAAAGTGATTGGAGAGCAACTAACGCCTGTCTCACGCCCACTATTTCCCCAAACATACCCCATCAAAATTTTGAGACAACCATTTTGTTTAACGTAGTTGAAAGTTCTGGAAATTAGTTCTTTGAGGATGACAACCCCCTCACAGCCCTCAGGGCAAGGGTTGTAATTTATACCCGGTGAGTATTTAACGTAATTATAGAAAGGGTTGTCATAAAAATTCCATAAAAGCTCTTTTAATTGGAAGCTGAAGGGCTGTGTGCCCTTTTGGATGTTCGAATTTGATTAGAAGACTCAACTTTTGCATATGAAACATCAGCATGATTGCAATGTATTATTTTTTGTTTTTTTTGTTTAGAACAAAGTACTTCACACCAAAGGATTCTTGGTAAGAATATCGAAAAGGGCTTCCTTGATTTGAGGCAGGAAAGACTAAATCCTTATTTAAGAGTAAAAAATAATGAGAGGGCAACGGTTTTAAACAATTGTTTGCTTGTTATTTCAAGCAAATTAATGGTCCTATTTCAATTCTAAATTCTTGGTCAATTCTCTTAAGACCATAGGCGGGCAAGCCTTGTTTCCTCTCATTCCAGGCAATCTAATGGTCCTATGTTAATTTTAAATTATTGGTCAACATGCCCGAGGCTCTAGGCAGGCAGGCCTTTCCAAAAACTAACGTGACAAGTATGTGTCCAATAAGAGAGTCATACTTACTCCCGTCATTTACCCGTGCTGCAGCCATTTAAACACTTGCCTCTCAATTACTTGGACTATCTGTCTTGGCTTATCTCTTTCTACAATTAGCCATGTCTTGATGCAACCTACTGCAAAATACTTGATAACTTTAATTAGCCGTTGATTTTGAATTGAAGTTATCAAGTATTTTGCAGTAGGTTGCATCAAGACATGGCTAATTTTAGAAAAAGACAAGCCAAGACAGATAGTTCAAGTAATTGAGAGGCAAATTTTAAATGGCTGTGGCACGGCTAAATGGCGGGAGCATGACTCTCTTTGTGATGACCTTGAATGTACTTGAATATAAATTATGTATGTACTACCACAAATCAGCATCAATAAATAAATGAAACCCAAAACGAACAGAAATTACAATAAATAACCGAGTAAAACTCAAAATGAGCAGAAATTAACATGAGTAGGGCTCAAAACCCCTATGCCTTCCCAAGGCCATAACATAATTTGCACTTTACTGAAAAAAATATAAATGAATGTGGATTGCCAGTTTAATATACATATACTGATATTTAGTTATCAAAATGTTAGTAGTTATTTGATTTATTAAATTTATAAAAGTAAAAACATTTATATTTTTTTTCAGTAAAGTGCAAATTATGTGCTGGCCTTGGGAAAGCTTAGGGGTTTCAAACTCAAGTTATATTCTTTTCTGCTTATTTTGAGCTTCCCTTGGTTTTTTATTATATTTTATGTTCGTTTTGGGTGTCATTTGTGTATTAATGCTGATTTCTGGTAATTTTAGACTTGGTATAGTATTTTGTTTTATTTTTTTCTCATTTTTGGTTTAATGGAGTTCTTTACTTTTCTTTGAAGAACTTAGTTTGTGGAAAAAGTTTTTTTTAATTAATATTAATCAAAAATGGCAAAATGGGGTAACTTCAATGATTGATATGATCCTTACTGTTTGTCCATGTTACCAACATAGTTAAACGATATTACAAAATTTTGATTTGAGAGCTTGGATTTCTACCTATGTATTATATTTTTGAGTGGCACACTTTAAACACAAACTTGATTATAAATAAAGAAGTCAAGGTAAATGAACAACACCTGCATGGTGATAGTGCTAGGGCCACACACATGCTAGGGCAATCTTTGCAACAAACAAACTATATTTTGCTTTTTCAACGTCAGAAATTGGTGATAGGGAAAGAAACAAAATAGAGGTTAATGTGAGGTTGTGGATCAAGATGAGGTTGTCATAGGTTTTCTTGTCCAGATTTAGAGGTAAAAAGAGAATGACTTTTGATACTCTTTAGAAGTGACGAAATTTCAAGCGTTATTATAAGAAACTGACACTCCCTGCTTCAGTCCCTGGCTGAGAGGGAGAGTAAATAAGGTGTTTTTCGGGGGAAGGGGTGATAGCGTGGTATTGTCCCAAAAATTTCCTTTGTTTTTAGGCATAAAATTCTCAATTGTTTATAAGATTGGCCCTTCAAACCAATCTGGGAGGGATTTGACCCCCCCCTGTATGTAAGTACCCTGAGATATAAGTACAACTATATATGAACATGATTATGTGTTTGCCACAACGGTCTTGCTATTTCACTTGAGAGATTCTCAGCTTGTAAAACTGTCTTGGCTGTTATAATCTCAGCCCTTTCAGCGCAATTGCTGAGTAAAAAGACGTGCCTTAAAATACATTTCCAAAAAAAGAAATGCGCTTATTTGTCTTTAAAATTATAATTAGAATGTTGCATGAAAAATTACCCTTCTCTGTTATATTTTACAAACCTACTTCAAGACTTGGCTGATTGTATTAAAATATGATTATTTCTAGGGTCCTACATATGAAGATGTTTTGAATGTCAGAAAACGAAATTTAACGCCATCTTTGGTTACTTTTTATAAGCAACCTGTGCTTATTCATCAGGTATGTATGTTGTGGTTTATTAGATGAATTTTGTTTTCTCAAATAATCTTAAAATTGCGAAGAAAATTGTTCAGATTACAACATTCGTTTAAAATACGGTTGGTGTTATATATATTTAAATGTGTAAAATATTTGTTTGGATTTTTTTTCTCATTTCAAGGCTTTTATAAAACATCTGGTTGTACTTTAGCCTATGTGTCTCAGACACTCATATTTTTTTTCGCAATAGATTAAATTGACAGAAGTTTCTTTCATAGAAAGTAACTGGCAGAAATTGACTTAAGTAAAACATCAAACCTAAAATTATTATTATACCTAATGTTGCTACTAATGAAGCTATGAAACCTAAAACAAACACAACTTGCAACAAACAAAAGAGCCAAGCTTAAACCAGCAGAAATACTTTGTATAAGGATGGCGTTGCCATTTCTCTGATTCCCCAAAGGCTAGAGTGGCATTTGTGGTTTACTAAAAACTAAATATATTCATTCAAATGAGAGTTGGTTTAGTTTCTTCATTTATGACATTTCTCCCAAGTTAGACTTGATACTTTCTATAAGCTAATTTCTATTCGTTATAAGTTTTAAATTTGCTCTTTATTGTTCATGGTAAAACTTCATCTTTAAACTTAATTTTTTTGTTCGTTTTTAATTTACGCAGTTTTTTGTATATATCTCAATAGTAGTAGTGCTATCTAACTCGTGCTGCTAATAGTATCAGTTAGTGTTTATTACTAGCAGTAATTAATGGTTGGAGTAGTCATGGGGGGGGGAGTAATGGTTGTAAGGGTAGCCATTAACATGAGTAGCCTTGTTGGAATAGTTCTGGTCAGAACAGTCACAGAACGAATTGTTATCATACATCATGATTTGTTGAGGATGTCACAATTTCAAAAGAATTAACTATTAGATTTACCCAGTACATTTCATTACAATAGGCGGTACTTTTCAGGGAGTGACAATGTTGACCCGTGTATATGGAACAAACGCTTTAATAATACTAATAATAATAATAATTTATTTGTATCCTCTATATGCAAAAATGCACACAAAAAGAGTAAAATGAAAAAAAGAAAAAAACAAGACAAGAGCTACATATAGACAACAATAATATTCTCACTCAGCAAAAACACAAAGCAAAAAGGAAAAAAAACAACTAATTTCTCTCATAATAAAAAACAAACCTTAATTGACCTAATGCACATTTTAAAATTCTATAACTCACAATACTCACACTTAAAAGATACATAAAGCAAGATAACTATAAATTGTTCCAATTATACCGTTCAAAGACAGGATAACAACATTGCCTCGGACAAACAAAACTAAACTCATATATAAAACCAACAGTAACTATTACCAGTAATAAACGAAACAAAAGGAACTCTGAAAAAAAAATGAAACAAAATAAAAGAAATAAAAAGAAAATTTCTTACCGGGGACACACACACGTGTCAGCACAGACAAACAAACATAAGAATTACAAAATTAGAATGAATCACATCAATGAAATACAGTTGAGTGGAAAAACGACTACTGACTCCCATCTAACTCTGAATTTAGCTACTAGTTTGTCCATTTTCTCGCAAATTTCGAGGACTCCTTAACGTCTTGTCATGTACCTGTTACGGGTCCAAATCGGAATACGAAGAAGATATTTACAAAATCGGAAAAATAGCAAACGAATTTGTTTCCGTTCAGAAGCAGTGACTTCCAAATATGGACTAAAAAGAAAACATGAGGAGCAAAAAACGTGTTATAAAGACAACCGAGTGTTTTCTTATTGAGATGCCCCTTCACCCTGGAGAGAAGTCCATAGGACTTTCTCAGCTTCTCCTTCAATGCTTTAATAATGTGTGAGCGTGTTGCTCGAATTGATGTTCCGTATGGAAGCCCAAGATACTTGAGAGACGCAGAAATAGTAGAAATAGTATTAGGGCCAACCTGGATCTTGGAGTCAGGAAGCTGGCGACAACCAAAAACAAGAAATTCGGCTTTTGTGGGAGCGACTGATAATCCAATATCAAGAAGACCGTCATAAAGGTTATCCACAGTGATTTGTAGCGACTGCACATCGTCTGACAGAAGGATAATATCATCCCCGTACGCAAGATGACTTGCATCGATAGACGGCTCACTCTACGTGTGGCAGAACGGATTTCATTGTTGAACATTACAGGACTTCAGACCGAACCCTGTTCAATTCCACGACGTACAGACATCAGGCCATTATAAACACTTTCACCTCGTACGTGAATAGATGCCCTCTGGTACCACTGCCATATACAGGCGCAGATGAATGGACTCGGTCCTAATTTTATGAGAGCCAACATAGGTTGCGAGGGAAGGACCGAGTCAAAAGCCTTAGATATATCAATGGCACTAACATATAGGGGTTTCTTTAGTTTCTCATGCTTTTCGAGAATAGACACGAAGACGGCATGAGCGTTTCCGACGCCAAGACCCCCAAAAAAACCAAACTGATAATCACCATGATCACACCTATCCAAAATTTTTGGTAGAAGGATCTTTTCAAGAGTTTCGCAATGACTGAGCAAACTGTGATCGGACGATAACAATCACAAGACTGAGGATCCTTATTCTTTTTGGGAACGCAAGTCACGATACCTTCACATAAAGCAGTGGGTATGTACTGCTTTACAATACAAGCCTGGAAGACAAGCGCAATATGTTCAACTAGCTTTTCAGTACCATACATCAGATGTTCAGGTTGAAGCCCATCTGAACCAGGAGCTTTACCTTTCTTAAGAAGACGAATCTGGGTCAGGACGGACGACGACGTTATAGGAACGAAATTCTGGCTATGGTCTAGTTGAGAAAAACGGAGAAGAAGGGTCTGGCGGAATGGTGTATCCAAAGGTGGAAGCCTATCAGAAAATAAAAAGGAGAATTGTGTTTGCCATGAAGTTATATCTATTGGATTCGAAGAAGAAGATGAAGTTAATTTTGATACTTGATTCCAAAGCTGCTTTGGATTATTTCTGAAATCACGTGACAGGTTAGATACCTGCTGTCTATTCCAAAAGAGTACCGCTTTCCGGTAATCTCTCTTTGTAGATTTGACAATTCCAAGAAGGAGACCGGATCTTAGACGGCCACAATCGACCCGTATCTTAAACCATAGTGTATGACGGTGCTTTGCGATATTCATATCAGGATCATCCTTCCATCCCTTTTTCCGTGTACCAACATGAATATTCTCTGATGGAACTACCGCTGAGGAGACGATTTTCAGCGAATGAGTGATTTCGGCAAGATAGCAATCCAGTTCGAGGCAATCACTTTTCAGCGTTGTAGAGAGCAGGTGGAAAGGGATTTTAATCCTGGAAAACATTGAATCCAGCACACTTTGATAAAGTGGCAGGTCAATACTATCCCAAAACACCTTCCGAAACCAATTGGACTTTTTATGTGTTTGCGGAAGAGACAGATTCAAGTGGACCTGCAAATGCAGATGGTCACTAGTTAGCATATCTCCGGCTACATCAATCATGACATCCCGGAGCTCAGGAACATCAGAAAGGACAAAATCAAGATCAGAAGTAGACCCGAGTGATGCACAAATGAAAACTGCTTGGATTTTGGAAGCACAAACAAGTAATCAGTAGTGATGACTGAAGCATCTATGTGAAGGGTGCAGCATCATCTTTAAGGTCAGTGTTAAAATCCCCGCATACTACGAGTGACTTATTAGACGATCTAAATCTATGGAGAAACTTAGACAGGGGTGCGAAAGCTGATGCAAATTTACGACTTAAAATGGCATTTCGGTAATTAGTAGGCATATAAACACAAAAAACCACAACGCTACCGATATCAATAGCGATAAATAGATCATTCGACACGACACAACTACAATTTTTTTATTTTTATTTACAACAACTCCTTGACCGCCAGAGGGACGGCCTGTGGTATTTTTAGCAGGTCTAATAAAATATAAATGATCAGCCGAAACTTCCAGCATAGAAGCATTATCAGCGTTAAGTAAGTGTTCAGTTAAACAAACAATATCATAACGATTAACCAAATTCTTAAGAGTTGTTAGCTTTTCTCGGGCACCATTAATGTTTTGAAATAAAACATTGGAAATCAAATGATTATAAACGAAAAGGGTGGTCTTTTGCGTCGTTTATGAATAAGTTGTTGGTATTTTAATCTAGAAAAATTGTTTCAGTGTTCAAATTGTGGCTTCTACCCAATGGTGTATATAAATTGTAAATGTTACAGAAAGTATGGCTTAAGATATGAAAGTTTTATTTTTTCCTTAGAATTATGGAGTAGCTTATTAGATTAAAGTGAAGCTGCTTGGGATTATCAGTTTAATGCTAAGGATGACTAGAAATGAAATTACTGTCTAAAATTAAGGATTTGCAGCTGTTACATTAAATTCCTAATGGAGTCAATTTTATAGGGTTACATGCAATGGCTATTTGACCAAAACAACAAGCGATACCTTGATTTATTTGGTGGCATTGTTACTGTCAGCGTTGGGCATTGTCATCCGTAAGTAAGGAAGTGAACATTTAAGAGAGCAACATAAGCTATCGTACATTAAAGTTGCAAATAGCGCTATGTACTATCAACATGTTTTACATATTAGGTAAAACAAAAAAGACATCTTTTCAGGTAGTGATAAAGACAAGGGCGTATCCAGGATTTTTGTTTGGGGGCGGGGACAGAAAACTTTAAAGACGCATCAAAAATATGTTTACTTGTAATTTGCTACGTTTTTACGATTCAGACAAAATACCGTGGAGGGGGGGGGTTGAACCCAGTAACCCAATCTGAAGTGAATAAGAAAAACCTAAATTTAAAAATAGAGGGCAATGGGATAAAACAAATTATATGCAAAGATGACAAGAAGTGTTTTCAGACCAATGCTCGTGGCCCACTCCCAACGCTGAAAAATAAAATAAAGAGTAAACTAAATAAGTAAGACTTAAAAACGCAAGAACATGAAAAACTGATATTAAAGAACCACCGTGTGAAACATCAACAACTCATATTGTACTATTATCATAATGTACTATTCTTTAAAAGTTACAAATGTAGCTACATAGAAATTTTGTTTTTAGTCTCCGGTATTTATTTTGTGGATTTTATAACTAAATTGAACATATAGAAATGCATCAGTGATCACTGTAACTTTTAATCAAGACAGTGAATACAGTAATCTTAAAAAACAGAACAAAAACAGAGTATTTTGGCTTCAGATTTGGGCAACTTTACCAATGAATTGATAAAATGAAAAGAAATAGACAAAAACTAGACCCAACAGCTTAATATACAAGAAAATAACGTAAAGAGATGAAAAACACTAAACATTAAAAAAGAAGAAATGAAAAAAAAAATCATAGCTGAAAAACTATTAGCCTACAGCTGTTTTGCTAAAGTTCTAAACAAACTGTTATGATAAGAACACAATACACCCAATTCTAATAGAACTAAAGCAATAATAATGTACAGATAGAACTAGATGAAAAATTTCTTCCAATAAGAGATGCTTAAAAGAATAGAATGATGTTTTTGGATCAAGACTGTCAGATAACCATTTCCCGTCCCCGAATGGGGTGGAAGGATGTTGATGGAAATTTAGGGGAATGGGAACTTCTTTGGAGGGTGTAAAGAGGATGGCTTTGAATAGATTGGGATGGAGGAGGAGTGTGCATAGCTATGTCGGCCACATGTGGCTTGATGCTGCAGTAAATTGTTAGTAGTGGTTGTGGTGGTAGATAACAATTTCTAACCATTGCAGCAGTTGTTGTACTAGTGAAATTAATTAAAACAAGAGCACATTAAAGGCCTTTTAGCATCACTAAGTTTGAAGAAGTGAATACATTTTTCCATTTGCTGCCCTGGCGGAAGCATTTTAATGAATGCTTTATTGGAATCACGTTTTTCGATTATGTTAAACTTTATCAATTAAGTTTAAATTTTTGTATTAATTTTTTGACTTATTATTTCTTATTGAACACTAGCATTATAAGAGATTCTGGCTTGTTTTCAATAAACTATTATTTCATTTCAAATTTTCATTTCATTAAACTGGTATTTGACTGATAATTCCTTTTCCATGTTTATGCTAATGCCCTAATACATTAAAACTCAGTATGGTTTAACAAATGAATTTTGTGGATTTTTAGTCTCCAATTTGTACGTTATGAATATTTTTTGAAGTTTTTCAGAATATATTCAGTTTCTGCTATTAGAATAAGTAATTATACAGAAATTAGTATTAATTGTAGGGAGCGGGGGCGTTGTGCCATGACTTAATTTATTTTTTATCTATTTTAGATGTCTTGACACTAAAAACGGCTGATAAAAGATGCCCTAAACCGAGAGATTTTGAAGAATTATGAAATGAGGGAGTAGAGATAATGAGGGATTATGAAAAGAGGGGCAATAATCTCTTTAGTCAACAGAGTTCTAAAAATCTGTTCACGTAATAATATAAATTTTGAATTAAATTATGTCAAAGATATTCTATTCTGCAATGGCTGCCCAATAAACCTTATAGAAATTATCATAGATAGACGATTAAAAAAGATAGAAACAAGAATCTAGGGAGCCCCCCCCCCCTTGATTCAATTATTCCGGCAATTGAGGACAAAACTTTCACCACTTTACCCTACATGTCAAAACTTACTGATAAACTTGGAAAAATTGAAAGAAAAAACATAATCTCTCTGTTTCTTTCTAAACTGAACAAAAAGTTGAAAATTTTTTCAACTCAGGAAAAGATAAAACGGACCCTATACTGGGTAGTGTAGTCTACGGAGTCCTGTGTTCCTGTGGGAAATTTTACATAGGTAGGACCCATCAAAAACTTGGTGAACGTTAGCGTGAACATAAAATTTCAAAAGATAAGCCCCTGAGATTCGAAAGTGAAAATTAAAACTTTGATTCCGCCTTAGCCCTGCATATGTTCTAAAATCTTACACATTTGGTACATTTTCAAGAGGCAACTTTAATATCTACTGTAAATGGCCTACCGCAATCTTTTAAAGAGGTAATTGAGATAAAAAAATATATAAACAGAAGTTTGGCTTTATGAGACACCGGAGATATTTTCTTAAGCTCAATTTATAAGAACTTAATTTCAAAAGACTCAACCAATGTTTTCGCCCCCAAGATATTGTTATAAATTGCCGTTCCCAAGATATTGCTGATACGCTCTTCTGATAACATGCATGCACAAATTTGTTTTTGATTTAGTTCGACATCCCTTCCGCAATCATTCCCTGTAGGTGTCACCTTAATACCCTTAGCCTCAGAAATAGTTGTGATCGTAGCAGTAGTAGTAGTAGTAATATGCACATACTGACTTTTGGTTAGTCCAACATCCCCTTCAACATGCCTTGAAGTGTTAACTTAAAACTCTAAGCTGTTCTTGACATTTTGCTGATACGCCGTTTAGACCACCTGCATACGCACAGTGTGTTTGATTTAGTTCAACATCTCCTCAACATTCCCTGATGGCTTTACCTTTATACCCTTAGCCGTTAGTAGCAGTGTAGTAGTAGTAGTAGTAATAGTAGCATGCACATTGCACCTTTGGGTTATTTCAGAATCCCCCGGAACGTGCCTGACAGTTTCAATTTAATACTCAAAGCCGTTACCAATATATTGCTGATACGCCCTTTTGACAACCTACATCCACATAATGTGATTTGATTTTGTTTACCATTCCCTGAAAGTTTCACTTTAATACCCTAGCCTCAGCAATAGTATTAGTAGTAACTGCAGTAGTGATAGTATGCACATAGAGCCTTTTGGTTCGTTCTAAATGCCCCTCAACATGGCCTGAAATTTTCTACTTTATACCCAAAGCTGTTCCTGGGATATTGCTGATAGGCCCTTTGGGCTACCTGCATGCACATGGTGTGTTTTGAATAACAAACCCCTCACCATTCCCTGACATTTTTCACCTTAATACCCTTAGCCGAAGTGGTAGTCTACCAGAAGTAGTAGTAGCATTAATAGTAGTATAAATAGTAGTAGTAGTAGCAGTAGTAGTATACACCTAGTGCCTTTTGGCTATTTCGACATCCCCTCAACATTCCTTGAAAGTTTCAACTTATTGCTCTTAGCCGTTCCTGAGATTTTGCTGATACGCCGTTTAGACAGCCTTGCACACACATAGTGTCTTTTGATTTAGTTCGACATACCCCTCAATTTTTCCTGAAAATTTCACCTTAATACCTTTAGAATTAGTAGTAGTAGCAGTATTAGTAGCAGTATTAGCAGCAGTAGTAGTATTAGTAGTAGCCTGCACATAGTGCATTTTGGTCGTTTCAACATCCCCCTCAACATGCCCAAAATTTCCACTTAATACTCTAAGCCGTTCTCGAGATATTGCTGATACGTCCTTTTGACAATTTGGATGCACATAGTATGTTTTCATTTTGTTCAACATTCTCTGAAAGTTTCACTTTAATGCCCTTACTAACGAGGGTATTAGTAACCAGAAATGTTGAGCCTACCTTTTTGGATAGTTAAACGGACTTAGTTTTAATTTTTTTATTCGTAAAATCATCTGATCGAAATAAGCATTTAAAGATCAAAATGAAAACATTTAAGCCAAAAAAAGTATTTTTAACTGAAGTATAAGTTAAGCGCCTTTTACTTTTTTTTTACTTAGAGCCGCTTCTTTTTCCCTGTAGATTCAAATATATATATATATATAATATATATATATATATATATATATATATATATATATATATATATATATATATATATATATATATATATATATATATATATATATATATATATATATATATATAATTTGTTAAAGGTTTTCCATTTGAAAGTAATGAGTTCCCCCATCATGCCCCGAAGGTTAAAGACTTGGGGGTAACTTTTAAGCATACTAAACTTTTTCTTCAAGATGCTCCTTATTTGACTCACACTTATCCTTCTCTGTTTTGTTAAGTTTTTTTCATGCTTTATAATTAGTCCACAAATAAGTAGATTTGTGAAAAAATCATGGGATCTCTATTGCGTCGCAGTATTATGTTGGCTTTAAAACAATGTTCTGGTACAGATGCTTTTGCATCTTTGTTGTAGCTGACATGTGGCATCTTTGCCTCAGCAAAAGAGTGATGAATCTGAAGGAAATTACGCTTGTAAAATACATTTATATGAACAATGATAGATGTTACATCACTTTTCAGGAGAGTAAATGAGGCAGCAAAGAGTCAGATGGACAAACTTTGGCATACGACTAGCATTTATTTATATCCAAGTGTTCATGAATATGTATCCAAATTGGCCGAAAAAATGCCAGGTGATTTGAAGGTAAAAAAAAAAAAAAAATCAAATATCCCCTGATGTATACATCAGCTGATACGTTCTTCAAAAAAAAGAAAAGAGAAATGCGATTCAAAGTCGATAGTGACAGATTTATGTCGCATTGTAATCTGAATTTTAAAACATTTTATGAAAGAATTTCAGAGACACATTGGTTTAACAGCTGATGGTATTACATCTCTTCGAAAAATTACATTATTTCATCCGAAATATCAGATTTGTTTTATTTTGCTGATATATGTTCTATTTGTATGTGCTAACGAAAGGTTATCGATTTGATTGATTCATAAGTAGTTTTTTTTTGTGATGGGGGACAAAAAGTTGTGTTTTGCCGTGTTATTTTTTTCTTATGCCGCCAATCTCAGTTTTATTGTGGAAAAGTGCTGAGGGTCTATTTTCTGCAGTTTTTACGGAAGATTTGACCTTTGGCTAAATTGATGAGTATGATATTACGTTTTGGAATGCTGCAATTCATGCCTGTGGCTAAAAAGGAAGTTTTTAGCTTTTTGTTGGGTTTTACTTTGGTGGTATGAGCCAGAGATATTCCGGAGATATATCATTTCGAAAATTTGAAAAAATTGACAACTTCTTTGTCATGGCAAACACACATACAAAAAAAAAAAAAAAAAAAAAAAAAAAAAAAAAAAAAAAATTGATAGTAGCTTTGCTCAAAAATGAGCTGATATTATTCTTCGTAAAAACAAGCTAAAGGCAAAAAGAGGACCCATGACCCATATGTCAATCCCTTTCCACACCCGCCCTACTTATCCCAACTTTTTGGCAAAAAGGCAGGCTTAAAACCCAGAATAGCACAAGAATTTGTGACTTATGTAATTTAATATGTAAAGTGGACCAGTGGCCCTCACCTACCACCTCTACATCTCCTACATCCAACTGTTTAGCAGAATGTTAGTCAAGTTGCACCTTGTCTAAAGCACAGTCGTGCAAGCCTTTTCAATTCATATAATTGAAGAGCCACTTCCGCCTGCAACTGAAGCTACTTCAATCTGTATGATTGAGGCACTAAAGCGAGCTCATGACCTCTTTAGCACCTCCAGACCTAAAAAAGTCACTGCAAACCATTTAAAAAAAAGTTGGCATACTCCAGTTTTTTTGTTTTTTTTTTTAACTATCCACATCATGCAATAATTTTCATTTCTGAGCATGCTCAAAGTGGGCCAATGACCCCTCCAATACACCCTCCTTTTCTGCTATGTTCTAACCATTATTTTGCAGAAAGGCAGGCTTTTTGTTTCTTGTTTGTAGCGGAATCGCTGAGAGGTTTTCAATTTATATTATTGGAGGCATAAAATGGATGTGTGGTCCCTCCAGATTTCCACCCCACCTTCCATCATCAACTTTTAAATAAGAAAGGTAGGTTGGTTGTCCGTTGTTTGAGCCGAAATTTCACAAGGATTTTCAGTTTGCATGATGGGAGGACTATAGTAAGGCTATGCCTTCCCAACAACACTCTCCAACCCCTCGACTAGGTTTTTAGGGGAAAAGTAGGACTGTTGCACCTTATTTGAACCAGAATAATGCAGGGGTATCAAAATCAGTATGATTGGATTCAAAGAGGTTGTGGACACTCCGACAGTCATTCTCCCTCTCCCTGAAATATTTTTTTGCAATAGAGCAGGCACGGTCCACTTTATTTGAAGCGGAATCATGCAAAGATTTTGATCTATGCTAGTAGATGTATAAAGCGGGCCCACGGCCCATCAAATGTCTACCGCCCTTTTCATTGCCAACTGCCTTGCGAAAGAGCAGGCGTGTTATATCTTAATTTTAACTGGAGTACAGTGATTCTTAATTGGTTTGATCTGAGAACAGAAGGAGGCCTTAAGCTCTTGTGTTACCCCTGCTTATTTGTTTCAGCGAATTGGTAGGCAACTTGCACCCTGTTTGAACCAAAATCATTCAAAATTTTAAATTCTTATAGCTGGAAGATGAAATTAGGCCCTCGCCCTTAAAATACTCCCGACTCCTTCCTCTTCCAACTTTTAAATAGAAATATAGGCATGTCGCATCATTTTTAACTAGAAAACGTGCAATGATTTCTAATCTGTATAATTTGAGGTATAAAGTGGGCCCATGACGCCTCGAGTAAACTTTTCACCAACTAACAGAAAGGTAGACCTGTTGCACCGTGTTTGAATTGGAACCGCGCAAAGGTTTTGTGTCAAAGGTTTTATTGACTGACGCACGAAATGGGCCTTTAATCCTTTCAACTCTCCTTTCCGCCCCTTGTAACACCGATTCTTTAGCAGAACTGTAGGGATGTTTGAACTTGTGTCAACTAGAATCACAGAAGAATTTTCAATCCGTATGATAAGAGAACTAAAGTGTAACTGTTGCCCCTTGACCCCTCTAGTTTCTACCTTTTGAGCGGAAAAGTAGGCAAGTTGCAGCTTGTTGAAATCGTAAACGCGCAAAGATTTTCATTCTTTATAACTTGAAGCATAAATCATGGCCCCTTGAACACCGCTCTACTTCTCACAGCCATTTTTTTAAATAGAAAAGTGCACATGTCGTGTCTTATTTGAAACGTGTTATTTTATATATATATATTTTTTTTTTTTTTTTTTTTTTTTTACTGAACGGCCTTAAGTTTACGGGGCAAGTACCATAGGCAAATGACAATTGAGAATAATGATTTTCCGCCACTTCTGAGCCACCAACCTTCTGCACTAAAGTATCTGCATTCACCTGAAATTTGGCAGGAGGGTACCTATAGGCGGAGAGACTCATCAATAAATTTTATACCGATGAACTTTGCCGCATAGTCGCTAGCAGACTTGAAAATTCCATTGTTTGGAGATTTCTCCCCTGTCACAAAGCGTGAATTTTAAGCAGGAATCATAAAGCTTTTCAAGGTCCAAGGACGAGGAACTACATCCTTGTTCTAATTGGTCTACTTCTTATTTGTTTCGACATTTTAGGGTAGGGAAATGTACTTAATAATTTGTACTTGTATCAAGTTACAAAACCATTGTCTACTGTGGTGTTTGAGACCTGGCAACATATTTGGCCACAGGAGAGCCTGTCTCCAGTCGATGCTTGACGATAGACGAACAGTCTTGATCACAGTCTCAGACATAATTTCTGAACCTGCCATGCGGCTCTAAGCTGGACGTGATGGTAGATAACCAGGTTTTTCTTTGACTGCCGGCATTCTTCCTCTACTATGGCAGTGTAAGATATTTAAGCCGTTGCTTTGATATTGCGTCGCCAGACCGTTGTAGTACTTGGCTGAATTACCGTAGGTGTCTGCATTTGATGATATTTGATATGGGCTGCCGGTTTTCTGCTTTATTACGAATGATATCATTGCTAGTTCTTTCAGTTTGCCTGACCTTCTGAATATATTGAAGGAATTTGTAGTAAAGAACATTAAGATTTTGGACATCCGACCTTTCAAACGACCAGGTTTCGCAGATTTCAGGTAGCATATACTACAATTTTTGAAATTACCACATGGATTATATTAGGTTTTATGTTTTGGGCAAAGTAAGGATTAGTTTGTATTCTGGGTGAATTTTAAAGCTAATAACATTGGTTTGGTGTCAGAAAAATAGAGAATAAAGTTAGTTTCAACGTTTGACTCAACACTTATCCTTCTCTGATTTGTTGTTTTTTTTCATACTGTTTAATTAGTCCACAAATAGGTAGATTTGTGATAAAAATCGCGGGATCACTGTTATTGCGACGCAGTATTATGTTGGATTTGAAACAATGTTCTGGCATAGATGCTTTTGCGTCTTTGCAAACAAAAAAAACACGGTTTTTTTTAGACCGTCTTTAAGGAACGTTTCATTTTTTTTTATTTTCTTCTTTAACAAAAAAAATTTCAAGCATACCATTTTTGAAGTTTGAAAGTTTGACAACCACGGCATCTGATCAATGCCAAAGGAACAAGATCAAAAATGGTGCTTTCCCGCAATACTTTAGTCGGTGAACTCGATCAAAGACTGCGGAAACACTATGTTATCCTAGTAACGTAAATCTAATTTTGTTTGTATATATTAAGTCTAGAAATGTGTAATTTTAAAATGATCCCTCATGAATATGCTATGAAATATACGTGGTAAAAGTGGATCAATCCTTAAGAAAGCTGCTGCTGAGGATTTTAAAATAAGAGCGTGGGTGCTAACATGACGTAGTTTTTATTTTACTGCCGCATATGATTAAAAGAAAGTTCAAAAGTGATTTACTTAGTAAGTTTTCTTTCGGTTTGGTGACTATTTCTGCTAGAGTGGCAAAAATAAAGCCATAACACTTTTTTATGATTTTTCCGTTTTTGATACCTAGCTTCATTTGAAACAAAAATTTGAAATTATTTTTTCTAAATTACAACTTCTTGACAAGAAATAAGTGATTGTGTTTATTTCATCCTCTGGCTTGCTTTGTTTTCTATCTACCTCAAAACACATGTGTCGCTAAGGTCTCTTGTTTTGCTTTTGCAATTTTTAGTGATTATGGAACCTAATATGCAATAGGAACAATGTGCTTTACCGAATTAAAACAAAGACATTGTTTACTCTTTTAAAGGAGGTGCTTTTAACTATAAGAAATGCAGTACGTGATTCCTAAACGAGTAGGATAATGTATTTGTTTCTTATTGCATAGGGCATTCTCGCTTAGGTGGTTGGTATTATTTAACGATTTTGCTCACTTGGAAAGACTATTCTGTAGTTATTTACGTGCATTTTATGGCTAAGAAACTACTTCTGGTTTTAACTTAAAAAGAAAAGGATCGATATGTTTATTCTGGGTTCGCTGTTTACTTTCAGAAAAGTGTCAATCTTGTATCTGGTGTCTTAGGTGGAGGAGGAGGGGGGGGGGGTAGTCAGGTGAAAATTATTTTAAAATTCAATCTTGTCATCTTATCAGTGATACCTTTTCTAGGAAGGAGCTAAATATCATATTAACTGGCAGTAAAGCCTGTCAGATAACAGCCATAATAAAAAAAGTATACTCTCTTGTCAGGGAGGAAACTTACTGATTCCATAATAAGAATTGCTCGCTTGGGTTCAGGAACCTGTTGTATGATATAGCGTGATTTTTTTTCGGATTAGTGACTAGCTAGATGTTATGGACACATGCCAATTACATGAAGTAAGGTAAGCAAGTATGCGCGTAGGTCCGACATTTAGGGAGAGGGTAGGTTTTTTGGAAAGCCAAACGCTGTGGAGAAAATATATTTCTTGGTGAAAATTGGACACATTTTAATAGAAATTCTAAGGATCTGTTTTTGGAGGAAGTCTACCCATGTCCATATATTCTAAGCAATTCTGGAGGGGGAGCCCTTTACTCTCCCCTTCTTGTACAAGAATATTCATATATGGTATTTCTCCACTGGAATACATGATCTAGGTTGTCAAGTCAACGTATTTTTAAGTGACCTATCAAACAATTCATTGTAAATAAATGTAAGTAAGGAGCGACACCGGCTAATAGTAACCGAATTCTAAAAACCATCGATTTCATAACAACTAATGAATCAAAAGAAATGGCTTTTTGTAGTGATTTCAAATACATAAAATGCATTAAGTTGAAAGTGATCTCGATGAAAATTACGCCATCGGATTAACATATCAGAGAACCTTTCTGTTCAGGTTTCAAACTTCTATGTACAAAAAATGTAGAATTTTGCTCTTTTTTTTCTCAGAAGAAAGATCACGGATGCGTATCGTCAAAACGTAGCCAACATATTGTTCAACAGGGAAGTGACGTTTTCTGCCATTTTGTGACATGAAACTGCATGGGATACGACTTTGAAAATTTTGAGATAGCCAATCGATTTAAAATTATATATTTTTTTCATCTTTTGGTATCAATTTTTTTTTTGTATCTTCGTTAAAAAGTTGAAAATTCCAAATTTACCCCTCCCCCCCGGAGATTTAAAAAAATACATTTTGCCACCCCCTCCATCCTAACAAAATAAATAAATAATACGTTGAAGGTTAATGATCCTTCTATACAGGCAGAGCTACAGCGGCTTCTAACTGGAATATTTGTAGTTTATCATGGTAGGTAAATACACCAAGAATTATCTGTCTAGAACAGAAGAAACTGCCGTACTGAGCCCTGACATACAATAATTAAACAGCTAATTCAGTAAGTTTTGATAAGTGCTATTGAATGCAATTCAGTAATTGTAGTTGCCTGTAAAACAGCAAAGTGTACAAAATGAATCCCAATTAGCTTATTGAACCCGATGTTTGGGAACATGCAGGTTGACCTGACCGCGTTCAACAGGGTTTATTGCAATTAATTACAATTAACTTCAATAAGTTAATGAGTAAGCGTAATTACTGTACTTTATTGAAAGTGGCTTAAAGATCAAAATAAATTTCTTACAAAAAAAATATATAGCTTGAAAGTGGAGAAATGGGAGTTGTGTTCCATTTCTTTTACCGGTTATGAAAACCCAGTCGTTTGTTAAGGAAATATTTTTGAGGCATCAAAGATGCGGCAGTAAAAATGTTGATCTTTAATACTCCAGTTTCTTACAAATTGTACGTGTGTTTAAGTCCCATCACTAATTTCGAAAAAAGGAATGTTTGAATATCTTTAGTTCGCTACGTTGAAAACACAGTCAAATTAGTCGCAATAAATTGAATTGAGGTAAGAGGATGCAAGTTAAATTTATGCGAAAACCGTCGCATAAAATCGTTTTTTTTAATATCATTCGAATTTCTGTCTGGTAGTATTGTCATTTCTTTTTGAGGCCATGTCTTTATTAATTTCAGAACTAGTATCCTAGCTGATCTTTTGCCATTCAGTTTTTTCAAATGCATTCGATTGCTTTAGTAACTGGTTACTACGTATAAGGAATCAGGTGTAAGAGAAATTGTAAATGTTTACGCTACCAATTAATTTACAATTATTAATATATACAACTTACCAGCAAGGAGTCGGAGATTTATAGGGCCATTAGCTCACATCACATCTTGTTTAGCCGGGGGATGATTCGAAAATGATTAGAATTATATGAAAAATAAAAGTGTTTTTGCAACTGAAAGTAAAAGGAGCAACATTTAAACTTAAAATGAACAGAAATTAATCGGTATATAAGGGAGGTCTGCCTCAACCTCCAATCTTTACGCTAAAGTTTTATAGTGCTTTTGAAAACACTTCTTATTCCAACTAAACAGCCCTTCTTTTTGAACAGTCGCTCTTAAAAAATTGGAACAGAAATTAAAACTTAAGCTCAAAGAGCAGGGGGCTGAGGAGGGGGAAGTCCCCATCATATAAGGAATAATTCTTGTTCGTTATAAGGTTTTAGAGTTGCTTCTTGTTGTAGTTGAAAAGATTGTTTTTTATTTAATAGTGAAAAAGACAGAGGGAGTTAGCACTAAAATTTTCTTCTTGTCAAGCTTTGGCATAATTTTAACTTGAAAGTGGAAGAAAAAATACGGACCTGCATCTAATATATCCGATTGCCAAAAAATGACAGATGATGTTAATATCTCAATTAGTCAGTGGCGGATTCAGAGGGAGGGGGGTGAGGGAACGCGCGCCCCCCTAACGTAGTTTAAATTAGTGTAATTTACTTAATTAACGCAATTTTGCGTTAATTAAACTTGCTCCTAACGCAAGCTTATCAGATCAACCTATTTTGCCCCCCCCCCTAAAAAAAAATTCTGGATCTACCCCTGCAATGAGTAAAATAAGTTTTTCTGAGGCTGCAAGTGAAGTAAGCAAATAGAAAACGAGGAATGAAACTTTTGTTTGTTTTTAACTTTTATCGTCGTATTTTGTGATTGTAACCAACCTCCAAAATGGCATTTCAATAATAATTTCATCGATTAATCTAGTCTTCACTTGCAAACGTCAAATACTTCACCCTAATTATTAACTAAAAATTATTGCTTATTTTTACTGTTCACTAGGTAGTCTATTTTGTCAACAGTGGTTCAGAGGCAAATGATTTAGCCATGCTGATGGCTCGTCTTTACACTGGTGCAAACGACATTATCTCTTTGCGAAATGCCTATCATGGAATGTCTCCATGGACAATGCAGTTAACTGCTCACTCGACTTGGAAATATAACGTTGCAACTGGTGGAGTTCATCAGGTAATTGTAGTTTTTGTGCTAAAAGCTCTATCTGTAAATTCTTTAACGTGCTTTGAGCAAACAGTTCGTGGTAACGAACTGTAAGTAAGGAGCGACCTGGCTCAATAGTAACCAAAACTCTAAAAAACGGAATTTTGATACCAATAGATATATCGAAAGAATCGGATTTTTATGATTTGCCTGATTTTCTAAAAAAGGGGAAAACCCCTAAAAGCTATAGAATCTTAATGAAAATCACACCATCAAATTCAGCATATCAGAGAACCCTACTGTAGAAATTTCAAGCTCATATCTGTGGAATTTCGTATTTTGTTGCCATAAAAAAGATCACGGATGCGTGTTTATTTGTTTTTTTCCCTCACTCGACCTGGAAATACAGCGCTGCGACTGGTGGAGTTCATCAGGTAATTGTAATTTTTGTGCTAAAAGCCCCATCTGTAAATTTTATAACGTCCTTGGATTACTATATTAGACGAGACACAAAAAGAAACTTTTCAGGAACATTATGGTTACTTGCTGTATTTTTTAAATCAAGCTTCAGATCAACTTCTTAAAGGCAGTGAGATAAGATAAGGTTACTAGAGCTTATAAAAAAAGATAAAAATTTGCCAAACTGAGGACTCATCTCAAACGGGAGGAAAAAGACAATGAGGTATTTCATCATTTGAAATAGAAATAGAGAATAAGTACAGATTGTAAATATTATAAACCCCAAAAAATTTATTTTTCAAAACCTAGAGCCTACTTGGATTGTTAAACTAACTTTGTGTGCTACGGTTAATCTTGATTTAAATGGCAAATGGGGTTTACTTCCAGTTGCTTTATATGTATGCATTTAGTGATGGAATATCTTACCAAATATTTCTATCTGAAAATATTTTACGTATGCCAAACTCTAAAACAAGAGTCAAAATAGAAGAGATTTAATCCCTTTTCAAAATAATTCATGTGTGATTATATGAGGCAAGCAGAGCCTATTAGGTTCAAAAGACAGTTATGCCACCTTTTGATCTTGTTAGGTCTTTTTTCATGAGTATAATGAATTTATTTGTTATTAAAGGCAAAGAATCCAGATCCGTATCGAGGAGAATGGGGAGGTAAGCGATGCAGAGACAGTCCTGTCCAGACTACTCGTAACTGTGAATGTGCAGAGGGTGAGATTGTACATATTTGTTATTTTTAACTAACTTAAAGTTATTGATAAGAATCTATATAAAAGCGGACTTCATTATCTTAATATTGAGGTATATTTGTGGTAAGCGAATAGATATGCATACAATATATCTACTGATCAATCGCTGATTATGTTTTGCTTAAGTTTCTGGAATCTGTATTCCAAAATTAAAACACATTCAGAAAAAAGCTCAACAGAACTGCTTTCGGAAGTGAGCTGCTACATGGAAAATCTTGGTTGCAGCTTCATCCTAATGAGTGAACCACGACTATAGTTGCCGAAATTCAAAAACCAATATATAAAGGAACACTATTGCCAAATGTTTCCTGAGCACCACTATTTTGGAAACTAATTTTCATTCAAATTTGACTGAGCAGTAATTTGTAGTTATGATAGGAAGTTTTTGGGAATTTCCGAAAAAAGCCCCTAACCCCTAAAAAATTGCTTAAAATTGTTCTGGATTTATCGATCGTCCTCAGTAGTATCAATCTTCATAAAACTGTGGTTTGATTACAAGATTGAGTCCCAAAAAACGTGAAAGTAAGTTTCAGATCCACAGGCCTAGCACCGTTAGTTGCTTTTAATCGAAAGACGTCTTTGATGTCGGGCTTTCTTAGGCCAAAAACTGACACTAGTAAATATTGAAACGATGTCATTCCTTAAAGACATTCTGTGGACAGATTTTGGGGGGGGGGGGAATCTAAAACTTACAATGCCAGGTTTGCCTTCTTTTTGTCTGCCTCCATCTGGCTGATTCTTTTCTTATGAAAACATAAGTTTTGAATTTAAATTTCCTGCGTTTTTCTGAATGGCTTGGGAATCGCATTTGTGATTGTGGTGGTCATACTTTTAGATTGCATTGGTACGATTGCATTGATTGCACTGAATATGATTGATCTGTCTTTTTATGAGGTTCGGTTTCCCCAATTTGGATCTAATTACATTTTCAATATGTTCTATTGCTAAGGCTCTATAATTTTCTTCTCTATTCTGATTTCCTTCATAGCAATAAGCGATACTTACATGTAAGGGGATGTTTAATGACTTCCCACCAACAAAAAAATGTTCTCTTTTCAAAAATGCCAAATTTGTCACTGGCAATCTCTGACAAATCTTTGGCTATCCTGGACACATGCAACTAAATTACGAACTTTCACGCAAAGAGGTGAATGAATGCTGATCCAGTAACCCGACGGAATGCTTATCTTGATATCAATCAAGAAATAGTGTTGTTTACGTTATGGGAGGGGGAACAATTAGAGTTTCCAAGAGCCTTCTTTGTGCCTTCAGTCATACAGTACAAAAATAAGGAGTTACAATCATAAGGACACATAGAAGCAACGGAAGGCCACTTTGGGCCGAAGTTCGAGGCGGTGAAGCTGTCAAGCCAAGGGGCAGTTGAACTTGACGGGGTAGAAAAGTTGGGAATGACAAGTTTCTTGATTTATTTTCTTAGGATTGTTCACCCAAGGTTTTGGTATCTTTGGTGGAAGTTCGTTCGGGTAGTGGAAATAAATAGCGCTGGGATTCACTTCAAATTTTTTAAAAAGTTGCCTTCGGCCAAGGAGACTTTTTCTACGAAATATTATATCCCTTACCTTATAGTCCAGCAGGCTTTAGCTTCAAGCTTCATATTTCGGGGAACCATGTACTTGACAAGCTTTTATGTCATGCTAGTATCCGAGCAAAAAAAAAAAAACAGTGGTCAAACATTTCTTGGGCGATGTCTTGTTTGCAGTTTTGTGCTCATCAATTGCAAGCGTACTCAGGCGCTTTTGTGCAAAACGAAGGTACAGCTCAGAAGTGACGTACACCTCAAAAGCTCTGTCCTCTCTACCCCCTCAGCCCAAGGTACTTTCTTTTAAGCCAAGCTGAGGACCTTCGTGCGGGGGTCGGATAAGAAACCAATTTTTTATGATTTTTGTGATCATTGTAAGTGAAATGGGTATCCGAAATTTTAATTCGACACTTTGGGGGCTACTGGAATGCCTGGGAAAAATAGGGCGTGGGAGTGGGTGTTGGTCTTCATGTGAGGGGTTTATTCCTTATGAAGGCTATTAGAAATTTTAATTTCTGATCAATTGTGCCACCTTTAATGTTTTACAACCATTCGTTTTATATAAATATAGCGGACAGAAAGGTGAAAATAATATCCAGGAGGCATATCGGCCTTTATTTATTTATTTATTTGAAAACCCGTGTTACAAAAGCAAGAAGATGGAGCAGTAAGAGAGAAAAAATAATAAAACAATAAAGACAACAATTAGACACTTTGTAAAATACAAGACAAGCAAATATATGAAAGAAACCAGAATAAAAAAAAAGACTTCTAAGCAAACGAGTATAAGCACAAACATTTACTGTTTAATGTGTCCATTATCTTACCTAGACCCCGGCGCCGAGCCGATGAGGGAAGACCGGCGGCGACGGGGCCAAAAACAGCACGCCGCCGGTAAGACGTCGGCGGCGCGCCGCCGGTGCGATCAGTGTTGACCGCAAACTTTAATGTTTTCATCAGTCTTTCTCAAATAACAGCATAAATTTACAACAGATTCGAGCCTTATAAATAATTATCCAAATTAGTAGTTTTTTTCATCGAGCATAACTGCATACACAACTTCAAATACAGTATCACAAAATTCGTCAGTTATCTGGGTAAAAACTTTGAATGTAACTTTGAACTTAGAAGCTTAATTTTTTCATAATGCCCTTTGCCTATATCTGTTTTGTCACCTTTAAAACATTTGAAATGGGTGACTTTGATATTGTTTTTTTTTTGCTCTTTTGGATTCCTAAGAAGCCTTCTTGTATTAAAAACTGGTTTTTAATAACAATTTAAAAAAACTGCATTTTAAAGTTTTTTTTGTCTTCTTTATAGAATATATGTCATGTAGGCTAAGGCTGAACTACTGCTTTTTTATTGCTTTTGGCTGCTCTTTCGGATATTATTCGTTTTTTCTTTTGGGGATTCATTCCAAATTATAAATTGATCAATACCTAATATCAGTCAAATTACAAACTGCAACTAAAAGGAGTAAATTTATCAAATTGAAAAATACATGATGAACACTTCACATGAGAACACTTCAATTACAATGACACAAAAAACATTTAATAGTTTATTCCCTATGAAGAAAAATGAAGTGTCAGCTATTTTCTTAGGTAAAAAATGAAAAGCTAATCCGTTTTAAGTGTAATTAAATGAAATAATATGCAGACTGAAGTATCTCCAGGAAGATGTTGAAATTTTCATCCTAGTTCGTCACTTTTAATCCAAGCAAAATGTTTAGGACATTTAATATCAGTTATTGAGTTTAAGCTTTGATTTTCAAATGCTCACAAGAATTACCAAATTTAAGAAAGTCGTAACAATAAGTCACCTGTGGTCAAAATACTCAAAGACTCCTCTTTGATCCCCACCCAGGCTCAAAGCTTCTGCTATGGTCATTTCCATGGAAATCTCCAAAGAGTTTCTTTTTAAAATAGCTGTCAAGCGTAGTTAGGGGTATTAAGACTTTTTTGCTTTTCTTCAAAGCTTTGAAAAAAGTGTTATAATATTCCAAATGTTACATTTGTGCATATTTTTTGTAATCATTTGTGTGGTGATCAAATTTTCTAAACCACTGTAGATACGTAAGAACGTTGCAACATCTAGTACCCTGAGGTCATAAGACTGTCAAAGACTCCTCCTTGAACCTCCAAAATTGAAAGCTTTTATTATGACCTGGCCTTTTAATGTAACTTGGGCACTGGCCCAAGGGCGCCATTGTTACTCGAGCGCAACGTTAGGTGGGGATGTCGATATCACTTTTATCACTCCAATTCGTTTTAGTGTGAATCTGCCTGGTACTAATGAATGAGTGTTTTCAAAGTAAACCCGTTTCACAAATAAGAAAAAAACGGGATGAATGCATATGTCCCTTTCCCTTTGGATCACAAAACCATGCAAGTGCTGTATCAAGTATAACTCACGAAAATCTTGTTAATTTTGTCAACTTTTCAACTTTTTGGCATCCCTGCTTTCAATAAAAAAAAAAATCAAGGCGCTATCAAATTAATATAATAGCTCCCTATGTCCCCTCCCCCCTCTGGATACCGTCTCTGCTTTAAATAAAAAATAATAATTAACTTATTGGCACCCCTGCTTTAAAAAAAAAAATCGAGGTATTATCATTTAAATATGATAGCTCACTACCCTCCTCCCCCCTCTGGATACCACCTTCATAGGATACCCTCTCTGCTTTAAATTAAAAAAAATCAACTTTTTGGGATCCCTGCTTTCAATAAATAAAATTTCGAGCTATTATCATTTAAATGTAAATCCTCCCTACCCCCCCTCCCCCTCTGGATACCACCTTGATAGGATACCGTCTCAGCTTTCATTAGAAAAATAATTTACTTAATAATTAACTAGGTCACTATATGATTCAAACAAACACGCAAAATAATGTTAAACAGCTTAGTGTTCCTTGAAAAAAAATTGAGGGTATGAGTAAAGGGGTACAAAGACAATAACAAAAATGTCGAAATTATTCAGATATGTCTCAAATTATTGGAAAACTGAGTGATAGATTCGCCATGGCATTCCATAAGATCCAAAGAATCTAATTAAAAGGGAGCACACACAAAAGCCAAATAAGGCCAGTAGCCTATGAGAAATCACGAAATACCCAAGACAATGAACAAGTATTAATGGGGGGCCCTGGGTATATCAAAATATTTCAATGGTTTCCTAGGTAGTTTAATATCATTTTCTCCTGTCTCCATTTTAAATGAAAAAAATAATTATCTTTTTGGCATCCCTGCTTTCAATAAAAAAAAAAAAATGAGGTATTATCATTTAAAAATGATAGCCCCCTATCCCCCCTCTATATGCAATAATTTACAATTTATTTATGAATCATATTTTTGTGGTAACTTCCGGCTCAATCTTTAATTCCCCAACCTTGTACATAGCTTAGTCTATAGCTAAATTTTGTCTCAATCGAAGGTTTTTTTTTTTTGGGGGGGGGGGGAGGGGGGAAAAATGTTCCAGAAAGAAGATTGTATTTTATATCAGGCGTTCAAGAATTGAGTATTAAACATTAATAAAATATTATATAAAAACAGCAAAAAAAAAAAAAAAAAAAAATAATAGGCAAACTTAAAATTCAGCTGTATAAACAATCTGTCGGCTATCAATTTCAAAATCCAAAAAAAGGCCGAAGCTGTATAGTAGTGAGTGCGTTCTATAATTCTATTCAACTTGAAAATAAAATTCTTGACTGCGAATGATGTAAGAAATAGCAATTGTGAAATTGCATTCAAAAGTATTTAGACTCATTTCATAAAGACGATACTTTTTTGTCAAAATATGAAGAACTGAGTATATTGCAATATTTGCAATTGCATATTGCATCTGTCTGGTTTTTATCAAAAGTAACAAAAGAGACGAAAATTAATGAACAAGAGAGCAGTGAAGAACTATGGTATGCAAAGTAATATTTGGCAGGGAAAGTCACTGGTGATAAATCGCTAGGGGTGGCACCGTGATTTTCGGAGATTCGGGGATCCAAATTTTTTTTCAGGGTGACGCATAGATTTTTCGGGAAATACCCGAAAAGTCAGGGATAGTGAAAGCCCTGCTTGATTGTTAATCAGGAAAATCGAAATACTTAACCGCACGAGAAGGAAAAGGTGTGAATTTGCGGTTAGCGCCCTTAAGAATTGCCACAAAAATCATTTAAAGTAGACAAAACGCCGCCGCCTCTGCCGACGGTGGCGCGCCGGCGGCGCTAAGACACTTCGGCGGCGTTCGACCGGGCCTCTCGTCGGCGGCGTTCGGTCGATCCGCCGGCGCGGCGCCGGGGTCTAATCTTACCACTGCAAGATATGGCTCCAGTCGTGTAACAAATAAATCGTTAAAATTCACAATACTTGTTAAAATGGCAGTACTGAATCAATTATACTATAACAAATAAACAGAAAGGATTTTCGGGTCAAAGGTGGGAGCCGAAGGTGATAATTTAAGACACGTTAATATCGCCATTTAATTTACATAATATATGTGGGAAAAAAAATCTTCAAAATGGTGCGACCTACTATGTATGATGCAGAACAGTAACGTTAAACAATCATACAAGAATTAAATTATTATTATTATTAAAAATTATTGAAAAACCTGTCACAATTAAAAACGGCAACAAGACGGAGCATAGGAAAAAAAGACAATACATCACTGCTTAAGAATGAGGGACCAATCATTTAAATTCTTATCAATTTTTCGATTTTGTTTCGCTATCCGTCTAGTGACGGCAACCTCTGGGTCAGCGACCTTGAATTTTGCAATAGTGAGCGAATATCTATACCACGGAGGCTGATGTAGCGGATACTTGGCAAAACGAAAGAACATGGATCGGATTTACCCTCGTCTGTTTTAGGAGTTTCCAGAAGGGTGCGGTGTAGAGGATACGGGGAAGGGCAACAGCATTATGTAAACTTGCTAGAAGATGTCGGTTGAATCGAAGTTTACAAGATACAATGGAAGCGTAAGCTGCTGAGATTCTACGTCTAACGTCTTTGCTTAGTCAGTGCTATAGTGTTGACTCTGGTTCTTATAATATTTAATTAAAAAAAAAAAAATCCAAAAAGAAAGTTTTTCAAAGAAAAGTGAAGAGACATAAAACCTAAAACGAGCGAAAGTAAAGTCTTACAATTACAATAACAGGTCAAGTCTGAACCTAATATTAATTGCCATGGACGATTAAATGAAACCTAAAATAAAAAAGCAAATCAAACTTTAAACGAGCTAAAGTCACTGTGATAAAAAAAAATGAAGCCTAAAATGGACAAAATCAAAATGAATGTTCAAATAAAATTTATACTGAACAGAAATTATCTGAAATAAGAGTGAGTCTGCCACCTCCTCAGACCCCCTTAAGGCTGGAGCGTCTCTGGAGTGTTGCTCTTTTCCAAAAAATAAAAAGTGCAGTTCCTATTTTTTTTTTATTCTCACGTTAAAAGTCAAATATTTGTCGAACTTCCTGGGATTCTTTTTTTTTGCAAATCTGTATACAATCAAAGCTCTGTTATCGACCACAATTTATTCTAAAAATCTATCACAAAACAAAATTGTTAGATGAATAAATCCTATTTTTAGAAAAAAAAAAGATAAAAGAGATTAATTCGTTTTCAAGATGAATGTTTGTTTATCTGCTTACAGTATATTAGAAGGTCAGAGACACGAGGGCTACGTGTTTTGTATTTTTTTTTCTTTCTTTACTTCAAGTGCTCTTGTCACAACTTTTCTTTTTCGGAATCATAACTCACGGCTAATTAAGATGAAGCCATGACTGGTGGTTAATGAAGAGAAAATAAATGTAAAAGGCAATTAAAAAAAGAAATACACTGCAATGAATGTAAATTAAAAGCATGACGGCCGGTTAGATAATATTTACTTCTGTTCCGTCTTGATGCTGCGCATCGTCGTGTTGGACAACAGATATTTTGTTTAAAATAAAAGAGGCATTTGACCTTCAAATTTGTTAGAACAGTGAGAAGTTCGAAAACCGAAGTTTGACTGTATTTGAAGCAATCAATCAAATTTGGCATTGTTTAAAATAAAATATATTTTTATTAGCGAAATCATTTCTTCATTTGTCAAAACTTGAGTTTCGTTCATCAAAACAGATATTGAACATATGGGTTAGCTAAACCATTTCCAAACTACAAGTCGCAAACCTTCAGTGGTCTAAGAAATGAACGAATTGAGCTGCCACTTACAATGGGTTATGAAAAAAAAATCCTGAAAGAGCAACTACCAGACATATAACCTGAAAGGGTGTTTTTCCTTAGGGTTATTATTCTCGACAGATTTCCCATATTCAAAAGCCATGTACATCAGGTGGCTCGTTCCAAGTGTTAGGTAAGCATGAAACACAGGGCGCGAAGTATGCTGTGGATGTCATGAAGATAGTCATCGGGCCAGAAGAGCCAAGGGATGGCGAAAAAAGCTGCGCTCTGAGTTTTACTCTAGGTGACGAAGATTGGCTGACCCCTCGATTACCATTTCAGTGACGCCCAAGTAAATTATACAGTGGTACTAATAATAGAATACATAGTTAGGCAATTTGTCTTTAGTTCAACTTTTCCTTGTGCTCCTTGAATTTTCGAATTCAAATTTTCCCATTGTCCTCAGATTGGACAAACTGTTTCAGGCTGTATTTTGCTCGCAAGAAGTTAAAGGATGAAAAAGCTTTAACCGAGACAGCGATTGAAAGTCATCTGTATCGAAGGCCAAAATATCTAGAATTTTAAGACGACGTACATCTTGCAACCGAACCTAAGAGTGAAACAGAACCTTCATTATGTCTTGTGTCACATCAAATTAAGGCTGATAGCAAATAAAGGTTCAAAGGGAAAGCAGTTTAGCCTTGGTTAGTTGTTCCTACAAACAAAATTCTATCTAGTTTGTTTATGCATTTCATAAATTGTATGGAATAGCTTCCTTGATGGGTCTGCTATTGACAAAGAATATCTCAAAATTTTCTATTTAGGGTTTAAAAGGAGGAAAATGAAACATTCGCTGCAGATAGCTGGATTGTTTTCTATATTTCTGCAATCTTCTTAAATGATGGTAACAATAATTTACTTGTGTCATCTATACATGCATGACTGTATTCAGGGAATTATAAGAAATAATCTCAAAATTAACAAAGCGACACTTATGCAGAAAACGACGATAACAACAGTCATAATAGACTACTTAATTTTTCGGAAGCCCTGGGGACAAAATTATTTTATTCGCTCATTGAAAAATTTTTCTATTATTTCTTGATCATAGGCAGGGGCTGGGGCGTCGTTTTGGGGTGGCAAGGGGGGCTGTTGCCCCCCCCCCCAATAATGTGAAGAAAAAATTATTATACATCCCATGCCCTTTGACTATCTTTATATGGAACTCTCTTGCCCCCCCCCCCCCAATAAAAATGCTGGAGGTTCGCCCCGGATCATAGGCAGCGCAATAGCGCTGCCTAAGTAAAGAACGATGTTGGCAAAATGTATTATATATTTATTTTTTTCCATACCCGGGCACTTTGTATCGAAGGAGGTGTCGTAGAAACTTCGAAAAGGGCTTATTCGATTGGAAATTAGAGTGGCTCTTCGAGTGACTCGCCCCCCCCCCCCACGTCCATCATTCCCCCAAACATATCTAAACAAAATTTTGATATAGCTATTTTGTTCAGCGTAGTTGATTTCCTGACAGAAAAAATGTTTTGAGGAGAATCATCCCCCCACAACCCTCGGGGCTAGGGTTTTTTTAAATTTTACTTGGGGGCATATAAGGACGATTTCATTACGAGATATCTTTTATTATTTTTTCCTTTAGAGCAAGTCACTTTGTATCGAAAATGTTGTTGCAAAAACTTTTAAAAGGTCTCATTCAGTTGGAAATTAAAGCGGCTTCTTCCCTTTTTAACAGTTCAAACTGATTGCAAGGTAACTAACACCCCTTCCACGCCCACCATTTCCCAAAACACATCCCATCAAAAATTTGAGATGGTCATTTTTTTCAGCGTAGTTGATTTCTAAATAAAAATTATGTTTTTGAGGAGGACACTCCCCCACAGCCTACAGGGGAAGGGTCGTCAGTTATGCCCTGGGGGCATATAAGGTTTTTATAGAAAGTATTGTCGTAGAAACTTTAAAAATAGCTAATTCAATTATAACTTGTAAAGGCTAGTTTCCTTTTTAATAGTCGAAAGTAATTTGAGGGCAAGTAACTCCCCTCTCACGCCCACCTTTTCCCCAAACACATCCAATCAAAATTTTGAGATAGCCTTTTTATTCAACGTAGTTTTAAGTTCTGGAAATTAGGTCTTTGAGGATGATAACCCCCCAACAGCCCTCAGGGCAAAGGTTGTAAGTTATGCCCTGGGGGCATATAAGGTTTTTATAGAAAGCGTTGTCGTAGAAACTTCAAAAAGGGCTCATTCGATTGGAAATTGAAATGGCTAGTGCCCTTTTTAATAGTTCAAAGTAATTGGAAGGCAACTAACACCCCTTTCACGCCCACCGTTTCCCCAAACACATCCAATCAAAATTTTGAGATAGCGTTTTTGTTCCACGCAGTTTAAAATTCAGGAAATTGTACATTTGAGCAGGACACTCCCCCCACAGTCTTCAGGGCAAGGGTTATAAGTTATGCCCTGGGGGCATATAAGTTTTTATAGAAATAGTTGTCGTAGAATCTTGAAAAAGGGCTCATTCAATTGGAAATTCAAAGGTCTTGAGCCCTTTTTAATAGTCGAAAATTATTTGCGGGTAACTAACCCCCCTCTCACGCCCACCTTTTCCACAAACACATCCAAACAAAATTTTTAGATAGCCATTTTGTTCAGCGTAGTTGCTTTCCAGAAAGAAGTTAAGTTTTTGAGGAGGACACTCCCCCACAGCCCTCAGGGCAAGGGTTGTAAGTTATGCCCTGGAAGCATATAAGGTTTTTATAGAACGCGTTGTCGCAGAAACTTCAAAAAGGGCTTATTCGATTGGAAATTGAAATGGCTACTGCCCATTTTAATAGTCGAAACTGATTGGATGGCAACTATCACCCCTTCCACGCCCACCATTTCCCGAAACATATCCAATCAAAATTTTTAGATAGCCATTTTGTTCCACGCAGTTTCAAGTTCAGGAAATTATACCTTTGAGCAGGACACTCCCACCACAGTCTTCAGGGCAACGGTTATAAGTTATGCCCTGGGGGTATATAAGGTTTTTATTGAAATCTTTGGCGTATTAACTTGAAAAAGGGCTCATTCGATTGGAAATTGAAACGGCTAGTGCCCTCTTTAATAGTGGAAAGTGATTTGAGGGCAACTAACCCCCCTCTCACGCCCACCTTTTTCCCAGACACATCCAATCAAAATTTTTAGATAGCCATTTTGTTTCACGCAGTTTAAAGTTCAGGAAATTATACCTTTGATACTTCCCCCACAGTCTTCAGGGCAAGGGTTATAAGTTATGCCCCGGGGGCATATAAGTTTTTATTGAAATCTTTGTTGTAGAAACTTGAAAAAGAGATCTTTCGATTGGAAATTCAAAGGGCTAGTGCCCTTTTTAATAACAGAAAGTGATTTGAGGGCAACTAACCCCCCTCTCACGCCCACCTTTTCCCCAAACATATACAATCAAAATTTTTAAATAGCCATTTTATTCAACGTAGTTGAAAAGTTTGGGAATTAGGTCTTTAAGGATGACAACCCCTCCCCCCACAACCCACAGGGCAAGGGTTGTAAGTTATGCCCTGGGGCCATGTAAGGTTTTTATAGAAAGTGATGTTGTAAAAACATCAAGAAGGGCTCATTCAATTGGAAATTGAAGAGACTAGTGCCCTTTTAATAGTCGAAAGTGATTGAAGGGCAACTAACCCCCCTCTCGTGCCCACCATATCCCCAAACACATCCAATCAAATATTGAAATATCCATTTTGTTCAACGTAGTCGAAAGTTCTTTAAATTAGGTCTTTTAGGATGATAACCCCCTCAGAGCCCTCAGTGCAAGGATTGTAAGTTATGCCCTGGGGGCATATAAGGTTTTCATAGAAAGTTGTAGCATAAATTTCAAAAAGGGCTCATTTGTTTGGAAAATGAAATTGCACTTTTTAATAGTCGAAAGTGAGTGGAGAGTAATTGAACCCCCTCCCACGCCCACCATTTCTCCAAACATATTCAATCAATGTTTAGAGATAGCCATTTTGGTCAACGTAGTTGAAAGTTCTGAAAATTATGTATTTAAGGATGACAAACTCTCAGAGCCCCTTGGGCAAAGGTTGTAAGTTATGCCCTGGGGCATATAAGGTTTTTATAGATAGAGCTGTCGTAAAAACTTCAAAAGGGGCTCTTTCAATTGGTAATTGAGAGGGCTAGTGCTCTTTTTAATAGTCGAAAGTGATTGGAGGGTAATTAACCACCCTCTCACGCGGACCATTGCCCTAAACACATCCAATGAAAATTTTCAGATAGCCATTGTGTTCAACGTATTAGAAAGTTCTTGAAATTAGATTTTTGAGGGTGCCAACCCCCCCCCCCCCAGCCCTCAGGGTCAAGTGTGTAAGTTGTGCCCTGGGGCATATAAGGTTTTTATTGAAAGCGTTGTCGTAGAAACTTCAAAAGGGTTCATTTGATTGGAAATTGAAAGGGCTAGTGCCTTTTTTAATAGTTGAAAGTGATGGGAGAGCGACTAAAGCCCCTCTCATGCCCATCATTTTCCCAAACACATCCAATCAAAGTTTTGAGATAGCCATTTTGTTTAATGTAGTTGAAAGTTCTGGAAATTATGTCTTAGAGCATGACAACCAGCCTAAGAGCCCTGACGGCTAGGGTTGTAATTTATGCCCTGGGGGCATATTAGCTGCTTATAGAAAGCATTTTTGTAGAAACTCAAAAAGGGCTCATTCGATTGGAAATCGAAAGGCCTAGTGCCCTTTTTAATAGTCAAAAGTGATTGGAAGGCTTGAAATTTTTATAGTAAAGATTGATGTGAGTATAATGTATGAGTTTTGTTGTCGTTGTTGTTTAGACCAGGGCACTTCGTATCGAAGGAGTTGTCGTAGGAACCTCGAAAAGGGCTCATTTGATTGACAATAGAAAGGGCTGATGCCCTTTTCAATAGTCAAAAGTGATTGGAGGGCAACTAATCCCCCTCCCACATCCACCTTCCCATTTACTTTTATGTTTAAAAACTAAATGTTGCCTTAAGATTAAATCAAAATGCATTGTGTTAATGCTAATTCCCAATAAGGCATCTCCTATGCCCTCCTAACCTCTAGGCATCTCCTAACCCCTATGCCTTCCCAAGGCCAGAACATAATTTGCGCTTTACTGAAAAAAATACAAATGAATGTGCATTGTTAGTTTAATAGACATATACTGATATTTAGTAATCAAAATGCTAATATTATTTGATTTATTAAAGTTATAAAAGTAAGAACATTTATATTTTTTTCAGTATAGTGCAGTAAAGTGCAGAAGGCATAGGGGTTTTGAGCCCAACTTATGTTAATTTCTGCTCGTTTTGAGTTTGACTCGGTTATTTATTGTAATTTCTGTTTGTTTTGGGTTTCATTTATTTATCATTGCTGATTTGCGGTAGTTTCAAGCTTCGTCGATTATTTGATTTTATTTTTGCTAATTTTTTGTTTAGTGGAGTCCTTTACTTTTCTTTGAAAAATTTATTTTGTGGCAAAAGTTTTTTTTTTGATTAATAGCATACAAAGTCGATTATAACACTGATCTATTTTTTACATGAAAATTTCCCATATGGTCGGATTATATGTATACCTGCTTCTAACCTATAATTGGGTTTCAAGGAAGTATTTACAAAACCGGAATAAAATATGCTCGGATGCACTTTTTCCCCTAATAGTCCAAATTGTCAAAAATGGAAAATGAATAATGCATGAGATGTGAAGATTATATTACATAGTTCAGCAAGTGTTTGCTCATAAAATCGACCTTTCACCCCGATTAGCAGGCCATACTTTTTTCTAAATTTTTCCAATTCAGCCGACAATACCAAATATTGTGTAGCTATAACTTTTGATCCGAAAGGTGACCCAAGGTAATTAGTAGAATCTTGATTAAAAATTTCCCGTGCCCCCACCCAGTGGTGCAGCTAGAGTTTTGAGTTTTGTGGGGAAGGGTGCAAAGACTCTGCCGAAAAAACGTCAAGTGTGCCGACAAATGTGGACGCATAAGCTGAATTAAGAATATAAATTGATCAAGTGGCCCTTGAGATTATTTTTAAGAAAATTGAAAAAAAAATGGTTTTATGGGTCCTAACCTAGTGTGATTCTGTATTTAAGTCTTGGTGTTGAAAAAATCCAAGAATTCAACTTAGAGGTTTGTAATGGCGAAGAGAGAAAGTAAGTAAATGGAGGGGAAAAGAATTACAGGTCCGAATATCCACTTTAAAGCATAGAATAAGGAACTAACCGAAGAGATAAGTAGTGACGACAGTGCGTCACTTTCTTCTTCATCCATCTCCAGAACAGCAGCATTGGCTTGAATCTCGAGTGAAAGTTTTCCGATTCAGACTTCAAGTTTTCACCAGCTTACTTGAGGCGAGAAAATTGACATTCACCCTCGCTTGGAGCATCGAAATCAAGAATACTCTCAGTTTCTTCGTTTGTTCCATCAAAAAAGTCACTGCCACTAGCAACAGGACTACTTTCATTAGTACTTTGAGCTTTTGATCTTGTTTTCAAGCGCTGGACAAACTGCGTCACTGATTTAACTAAACCATAAGAATGTTAACTTTTCTTTTGAGTTTCTTTTGAAGGAATTAGGATAGAGTGTCTTTCTTCGAACTCGGATAGAACTGTTTTACATGAAACTTTGCTGCACGAGTGCTACGGTAGTCGTCATCAAACTCGTAAACAGTGATGGGCTTTGCAGGTTCTTTACAATCTTCACACACCAACTTCACCCTTTTTGCTTGTCTTTGTTCATTTTTTCTCGTCTGTTTTGTCAAGCCAGAAAGTTATTTTTGCATTTGACAACACTTGTTCTTATTTTTTAATGAACTCGAAGTACACAAACCAAGTTTACTTTCAAGACTGGAAATAGAATCAAGTGATCTGTTTACCCTTGCATGCGCAGTTTCTGGTACGCGGTAAATTCCACCAGACAAGACCTGTCAAACAAATTGGGATCCGGACCGCATTAATTCGGTGTATGTCAGCTCGCATAGATATTGGAAGAAAGAAATAGATTGGGAAAACTGAAAATCACTCACGCTTATATTAAAATTACCGGTTGCCGACAGGATGTCGATGTCTCGTCGGCTTCGTGTCGGTACTGCGTGCCGACGCCGTGGACTTTTACCCACACAAGTAGGGGCTGTCGGAGCAAGGCGTCGACGCTGCATGCCAACGCCTTGGAAGTTTTTTTTTTTTTGGGGGGGGGTCATCTTGCTTAGCTGCGCCCCTGCTCCCAATCTAATTGAACGACGCCGGAAATCATTAATATTTGTCATAAGAAATCATGTTCTTGAAGGTTTAATTTCCAACACTGTTTCCCG
Source organism: Artemia sp. Qi Xiang Cuo (assembly GCF_049724085.1). Lineage (NCBI taxonomy): Eukaryota > Metazoa > Arthropoda > Branchiopoda > Anostraca > Artemiidae > Artemia > Artemia sp. Qi Xiang Cuo. The sequence continues at coordinate 26,294,926 of NC_142804.1, read as the reverse complement.
TAGATGGGATTGTTGGCAATTAATTGTAATCCGTAAGTAGAAAGGCCTCATGAGCTCCCACGAGGACCACGTGGTTTATGGTTTTCTCAGTGAGAATGAAAAAACAGGAATTTTCTCACTTAAAAAAACATGAATTTTCTCACTTTTATGGATGTTTTCTTGGACGGTTATGGGTGTTGGTCAATTTATTTGATGTTTTTCATGCATGTCAACGGCAATTCATGTCTGTTTTATGGTTTTTGTCAGTGAGAATGAAAAAACAAGAACTTTCTCACATTTATGGATGTCAACAGCAATTTATGTCTGTTTTATGGTTTTTGTCAGTGAGAATGAAAAAACAGGAACTTTCTCACATTTATGGATGTCAACATCAATCTATGTCTGTTTTATGGTTTTTGTCAGTGAGAATGAAAAAAACAGGAACTTTCTCACATTAATGGATGTCAACATCAATTTATGTCTGTTTTATGGTTATTGTCAGTGAGAATGAAAAAACAGGAACTTTCTCTCATTTATGGATGTCAACAGCAATTTATGTCTGTTTTATGGTTTTTTTCAGTGAGAATGTACATGCTCGACGCGAATGTTATGAGATTGTTTGGCTAACCTAACCTGAGCAATTGATTTACATAATCGGTGGGGGAATTACTGGTTCACGAAGGGGGAATTAACAAACAATCATGGTTTCTTTGATCTTTAGGCTAACCTAACCTGAGAAATTGATTTACATAATCGGCGGGGGAATTACTGATTCATGAAGGGGAATTAAGAAACAATCATGGCTTCTTTGATCTTTAGGCTAACCTAACCTGAGAAATTGATTTACATAATCGGCGGGGAAATTATTGGTTCACGAAAGGGAAATTAAGAAACAAACATTATGGCTTCTTTAATCTTAGGTCTGAGGGATAAACGTTCTTTAGGTCAGAGAGAAAAATTAATATTCTATTTTTAAATAGGGCTTCATTGATCTTTAGTGTCAGGAATTAGAAATGACATCACTTGTTATCTTGGAATTATGCGGGAGTCTAAAGAGATGGAAATTCTATTTTTAAATACGGCTTCACTGAGCTTTAAGTCGGAGAGATAAATTGATATTCTAACGAAACCTTAATAGTGTAGCTAGGAACATTTATGAGATGAAGAGATTAACGTAGGAAAGGGTTTCCTAGAAATTTGAAATGTGACAGTGCAGGGATGCCAAATACAAAAGGAACAAACAGAAATTACTTTTAGGGGATTATTTGGGTGAAACGGTTTTAAACATTTTAGTGAATTATTTCTGCGAAACAGTTAGAGACATTTTAAAAGATGATTTTAGAAAAGGTTTTAGAAGAGGTTTTGAGTGTGGTCGTTATAGTAAACAAGTTCTATTTGAACAGTATCGTGAGGTCCTCTACCCCAACCCCAAAGGGCCCCGATCGCCCTACCCTGACCCAAAGGGCTCCGATCCCCACACCCCAATCCTGAAGAAACCCCCCGGTCCCCAAAAGTTCCCCGGGCGCCCACCCGGCCCCCCAGACCCCCAAAGGCCCCCCCCGGGCCCCGTCTTTCGTTGATGTATGTTGTCTGAAACCTATAGTTTGGGATGAGTAGTACTCATCCAAAACTATAGGTTTCAGACAACATACATCAACGAAAGACGGGCCCGGGGAGGGCCTTGGGGGGTCTGGGGGGCGGGGGGGGAGCCCGGGGAACCTTTGGGGACCGGGGGGTTCCTTCGGGATTGGGGTATGGGGATCGGAGCCCTTTGGGTCAGGGTAGGGCGATCGGGGCCCTTTGGGGTTGGGGTAGAGGACCTCACAACACTGTTCAAATAGAACTTGTTTACTATAACGACCACACTCAATACTTCTTCTAAAACCTTTTCTAAAATGATCTTTTGAAATGTCTCTAGCTGTTTCGCCGAAATAATTCCCTAAAATGTTTAAAACCGTTTCACCCAAATAATCCCCTAAAAGTAATTTCTGTGTGTTCCTTTTGTTTTTGGCATCCCTGCACTGTCACATATCAAATTTCTAGGAAACCCTTTCCTACGTTAATCTCTTCATCACATAAATGTTCCTAGCTACACTATTAAGGTTTCGTTAGAATATCAATTTATCTCTCCGACTTAAAGCTCAGTGAAGCCGTATTTAAAAATAGAATTTCCATCTCTTTAGACTCCCGCATAATTCCAAGATAACAAGTGATGTCATTTCTAATTCCTGACACTAAAGATCAATGAAGCCCTATTTAAAAATAAAATATTAATTTTTCTCTCTGACCTAAAGAACGTTTATCCCTCAGACCTAAGATTAAAGAAGCCATAATGTTTGTTTCTTAATTTCCCTTTCGTGAACCAATAATTTCCCCGCCGATTATGTAAATCAATTTCTCAGGTTAGGTTAGCCTAAAGATCAAAGAAGCCATGATTGTTTCTTAATAATGTGGGAATGTAGAACCATCAAGTGTTTCAAAATGAGTCAATAGATTCTTGTTTATAGTCGCTATTGAATGTACCTAGGGTGTTTTGTGGGGTGATGGTACTAAATTTTGTTCATATTATACTCCTATATTTTACAGCTTTAGTAGTCTCCAACAGTAAGTTTACTAGCTATAAATGAGGTAAAGCTTTGTTTGATACCGACATAACGCAGATTTTAATCGTTTATGTTTGTGTTATATGCGTCTCAACAGGGGATTCTAGCAAGAAAAACTGTGCCTCTGAATGAACAGTTATGTTACCTTAGACCCTAGTTAAATAATAAAACCTTCTTTTTTGCGAATCTAGTTTTATGGATTGCTATTCTTTCTCCCACTGAGCTGTATAGTTATGTAGAGGCTTAGAGAAAGATTTTATTCCTTATTTATTTTTTTCAATGATTTTAACTCATTTTACTTGTAAATAAGACTGATGCAAAAGCAAGAAGTTGTGTAAAATGAGGAAACGTTGCAAAGACAGCAACTAGAATAAAATCTACGCGAATGTTTCGGCTACATATTTCAGCAGCTGCTTTCAGTGCAGAGTAAGAAATATATAAGTAACGTCAAAAACTTGCAATTCCAAAGAATCATTCAAAATAACAAAAATCTATCAGCAGACCAAACGAAAAGTCTCGGTGCCATTAAATCAATAAAAAGGTAGGACAATATTTTGTTGAAACCCATGCGTTTTTGGCAGCTAGCCTTGTATGTCTTTTTAATTCAGATATTTTTTATCTTATTAGAATACATACGCTTCATTATTTGTTTATTTATTTCACTTGTCAGTCTTTCCCTATATTAAGTGTTGAGATCATGGGTTCAGTTTTTCATTCGTTTTTTTTGTTTATCATATGTTGTTTTCAGGACAATGCTTGGCAAGTGACAAATACGTTGAAGAATTGGAAGAGGTTCTAAGATATTCTGTTCCGAAAGGGAAAGTGGCTGGATTTTTTGCCGAATCAATTCAAGTCAGTTCTGTATTTTTTCAACATGTTTTCAGAAGTGTTAAGGCTTTTAAAACTGATACACTGAGACTATGCCCCTGAGACTTGGAACATAATGGGTCTTTGTGACCTGAGTCTTGACTCAGTTTGGCAATTGTCCTTGTAATAATAACACCCCTGAGATTGGTTAAAAGAATCCCATGCCTTGGAAAAATCATGAAACAAAGATAAGAATAGGGAATTTTCACCCGATTGTTCGATATCGGTCCTCTCTTATTTTAAAGTTGTATCCGTTTTTTTGCCAGTATGTGTCAAAACAATGAGGTTACCGATGCCTCGAAATCCTCTCATCGATGCATCGGTCCTGCCTCTCATTAAAGGAAAAACGGAACGAACTTTGCTCCAATGCATCGGTCGTTCTGTTTTCCAAAAACGGATGCGATATACTTTAATCTCCTACATCAGTTATCATAATTATATAAACTCCTATCTCCGGAGATGACCGTAGTCTAACAAGTGGTTCTTATTATTTCTATTAAATTCTTCCAACTCCTTTGGTGAAATAAAATTGGAAGCTCGTTTGCACAAGTTTTTAACTTATTGTCCCGAAAGCTGACTCTGCTCATTCAATCTGTTCTTACTTGCACAGCCCTTCCATGACAGACTAATTATTTCTTATTATTGTTGGTAAATTCTTATATTCTTGAAAAATAATCTTCTTTTATTCTTATCAATTTCTTACTATTTGTTATTTTTCTTGCTATAGCTTCATATTTCTTACTATTTTTATTGAATATAAACTAGGGTCTATTAATCTATAGTTCTGAAGAAAAATTGATGCTTAGAAGACTGGAGAATGCAAGCTGGATAGCTTCAATTTAATTGAATATGATGTAGTAAAGTACCCAGAAGAGAAAGGCGTTCGGTAACTGTGTAATGGTTACACCTTTCACTGATTGTCAGTTTTGAGTTGTTTGTACATTATCCGTTGAATTTTGAGAAGGGACCATGAGTTGCGATTGGTTTTGAATGTTTTCTTTATGATTGTTGGGTGTTAAAACTAACCTACACATACTACCTCTTTTCGAAGTTTTTTCTGTGTAGCTGTTACATGCATATTTGTGATTTACCAGTGCAAGAGATTTAGCAATGGCTATTCAAGCTCTAAATATACAAACCGAACCCAAAGTACTAATAAAATTGTGGTCAAGAATATCATCTAAAGTATTTTTAATTTCCGTGTTTGATTACGGTTTTTTGATTTCTCGGATACATATATGCTCCCATAAAATGGAAAGCCTTATATCCGAAAGTTCAAACTGTGCAGGAAATCCGGAAAAGAAATTCCTTCAGCTGTATCATACTTTTTCAACTACATAAAGGGGTCGTGGCAGAGAAAGTTATCCTTGAATAGTGATAAAATATCTTATAATTGCTCCAGGCTTTCAATTTAGCCTTAAAATATATTGCTCAAATTCTGAGCAATTGAAAAAAAAATTACTCTTAATTGCATTTGAAGATAGGAGCGTTTCTTAAATTGCTTTTTTTATTTTTATTTTACTCTCTTTAGTTCTGATCGAATCTTCTCGAGTAGAAAAGTCATTCAGTCCATAACTTACACTAAATAATGTCACTGATAAGACCATGTTACGACCACGCCTACCTTTTCTTCAAACAAATACGAGCTATAGTATTACCTGTATATGATCAATACTATGCCTGTAAGAGTCTTTGATTTTCAGAATACTTAATTTTGAAAATTTGATTCTCTTAACAGACTACTTTAGACAAAATATTTTCAAGAATTTGGTTGCCCAAGTATATATCTGAAAGCAATGTTTGCAGATAATTAAAGGAATTGGCCTGTCCTATGACGTTATGAGGTTAAATACTTCATAAAAAGCATGAAGCGTTTGAGATATTTTATTCAAGGACAATTTATGATAAATCAGTAACTTTTTAACATTGTTAAAATTTAAAGATGGAAAAAATGTTTTAGCTATTTCAGAATTTTTTTTTTTTTTTAACGAGTCTGTTAATTAAAATCTGCTCTAATCAGTTAAGCTTACATTAAATTTAAGTTATGTAAACTAATAAAATTATTCAAAATAATTGAATGAAGTGATTATCCGGCTTTACCTCATACATTGATTTTAGATTTCTACTTTTTTTCAAGCACGAAAAACACAGGAACGAATGAGTTGGATATAAAAGGCTTTGAGTTTTGGTTGTCACTGAATCCAAGGAACATTTATCCCTGAATGATTTTTCCTTCACTCTGATTGTCATATTTAGGGAAGAAGCATTCGCGGGCTGTATATTTACCGTCGAAAAAATATCTTAACGAAGAAAACAGAAGATAGTAGTTTAATCTAGTTAATCTTTTCTGTGGACCGTAACGAAAAAGAAAAGTAAAAAATAATACACCACCTGATTGTCTTCTTTATTAACTTGGACATTCTCTCTTCACTCGAAGATGAGCAAGTTTTTAGTATTTTTAATGCATTTGTTGGGCAATTTTTTCTGATTTTGAATGTTTTTGTTACATTTTTCTTAATTTCTTTAGAACTTTATGGTAAAGGGAAATATTTGTTTCCGTTTTTTTTTCAAGCTTGGATAGTTTATTTTAATAAATGGTATGAAACGCATTATCTTTAAATGCATTTTTTTTCCTTTTCCGTAATTAAGAGCAGGTGGTGTTAACAAGGCTTCATTTGAATAGATTTCAGTTTAGTATATTTCTTTGTAACACTAATTTGGAATCAAACCATGATTACAAGTTTGAAGCACTACGGTCTGAGCTCTCTTAGAGTTTAAGTTATTTTTTTTTCTTACTTTGCTTTTGTGTCATTCGTATAGCCTTCTAAAATGGTGGGTAACTTCAAAATTATTTTTTGCACTTTGTCGTTGTGAAATTTGAAGATTTATTTTTTCTCTATTATTAAGAAATTTTTATGTCAAAATTTTCGCCGGTTTTCTTGTTTATTTTTTAATTGCCATTTCTTGTAAGTTTTCTTTTCTTTTTTGTTTGTGCATTTTTTTTTCTTGTCCTTAAATTCTTGTCAAACTTTTGTTCTAGCCGGCTATTTCTTTCAAACTTCGTTGTCTCTCATTTTAATTTAATTGAATGTGTAAGCGTATTTTATTCTTTCCGTTGGTTTAGTATCGTTTCTTTCTATCCGTTTTAGGGTGTCGGAGGTACAGTTCAATTCCCTAAAGGTTATCTTAAGAAAGCTTTTGAACTAATAAGAAATTATGGAGGTATCTGCATATCAGATGAGGTAAGTGGTATTTGACTAAAGAAAAATTCCTATGTCAAACCTGCTGTTTTTCTTGTTGACCCTTTTACGTCCACCAGCACACGAAATTCAGCTACATTTGCGCTGCTTAGTGAATGGGGAGTGTTGTGGAAACTTTTCAGAAATTCACATTAAACCTGCTTTGGTCGTTCTGCTTCAAAAACAGGTGCATAATATTCACTTGCCTCCTGATGGGTTTATAGGGATAGGGGCGAAGTGATGGGGAACCATGGGCCCGCTTAGTGCCTCTAGCTTGTTTTCGCATCTAATCAGGCTCTTTTTTTAACCTAATCTGGGATTGGCTTGTTTTTGTACACTCAGAATCTGGTAGCTCTTTCCTTTGTGTACTGAAACACTGAAGTTGTCAGTCTCTTAAAATTTTCAAAATAGTGTATCTCAAAACAAATTTGTTCGCAAAAAAAAAACTTAAATCGCACACTTTTATCAGCCGTTTAAAGGTTAATAATCAGTAAAAAAAAATAACAACAAAAAACATGGCATTTCTCTTTGTCCACAAATCGATTTTCTTGCCAACTTTCTATTACCGCTACTTAGAAAGCAGAAAAGGGTAAGCTCCAAATTCTCCAGAAAATATAGAATTATTAAGGTTAAGGGGGCACTTTTAATCCGAAATCACGAATAGAAACGGCTTGTAAAAGTAGATGGCATCATCTTTTGAATCCTGGGAGCATGCTCCTATTTGAATTTCTAAATTTTTCTATTTTTTTTTTTGTCTGAGAAAACATTTTAGTGATGTTTTCTGCTATGGAATCGTCGCTCATCTTACCTACCTTTAGATTTTAGTCTAACTTTAGTTTTAAGCTGACGCCTGCTTGAACAAGCTTTCCTCTAGAAAGCAGAGTCATCGTTCAGAGCACTAAAAGCTTGGCGGAACATCCTTAGATATTTCTCTTGGACATTAACTGCTAAACTTCACTTCCGCTAGTCCTCTGTGTTCTCTGACTCAAGGACAACTGGAAACCATCCTTTTTCGTCCCTGGACAGAATTACACGCAGCTTTCCAAAACGCAGTGTCATGTTTACTTATCCGGTCCAGGTTGTACTAATAAGCAGATAATCATAACTGCGCATATTTGGAAAGGGGGAGATGGAGAATCCCCAAGATTTGTCTGAAGGCCCCCTTATAACTAAAAAAGATGGGGAAATTGTGGCCTAAAATTGCACTTCGCTGTTTTGGACCAAGAAAGAATTCCTGAAATTGCGGCAGTTTACATCTCTGGAGATTGTTGAAGAGGCAACAGCAAAAACTAATTATACGAATTATTATTGCTACCACTGTCCACTGTCTCAAGCTTTTTTTCTTTCTTTTTTTTTTCGAGAGCTCATAGGCTACTCTGCCTGGACTATTTATTTTTTATCGGTCATTTAAATCCAAGCTTAAAAAAAGAAGAAAAAAGGAGGGGATGATGACCGGTTTTAAGATTGTTCCTATGCAATTGCTGATATTTCGCCCTATTAGTCTACCTTTCAAACAGTTCGTGGTAACGAACTGTAAGTAAGGAGCGACCCGGCTCAATAGTAACCTAAACCCGAAAAAACGGAGTTTCGATAGCAATAGATATATCAACAGAATCGGCTTATTATGCTGATTTTAAATATATAAGTTTCATTAAGTTTAGTTTTACCGATTAAAACCTACGAGCCTGAGAAAACTAGCCTGATTTTCGAACAAATGGAGAAACATCCCCTAAAAGTATCAGAATCTTAATGGAAATCATAACATCAGATTCAGCGTTTCGGAAAACGCCGCTGTAGTGGTTTCAAGCACCTATCTTCAAAAATGTGGAATTTTTATTTTTTTCCAGAAGAAAGATCACGGATGCGTTCTTTTTTTTCCAGGGGTGATCGTAATGACCCAGTGGTCGTAGAATATCGTGAGAGGGCTCATTCGAACGGCAAATAAAGGCTTTAGGGCCCTTTTGATTCTAAAAAAGATTGGAGGGCAACCAGGCCCCCGCCCCTGCCTTTTTTTCCAAAGTAGCACGGTAAAGATTATGAGACTAGTATTTTGCTCATCATAGTCAAAAGGTCCAATAACTATGCCTTTGAATGTAACAAGACTCCCCCCCCCCCCCAGCCCCAGGGGAAAGGTTTTTAAGTCATAAAATTTGCCTCTTTTTACACGTAGTATTTGTTATTGTGAAGTAACTTGGTAACTTTTTTTTAACTTGGTAACTTTTTATTGACAAAAACACATGACAAATAAATTTCTAAACTGGTCGACGGAGAGCAGGGCTCGATGTGTCGGCCATAAAAAAATATAAGAAAATGCCGAAATAACAAATAAAGGATAAAAAAAAAAAAAAAAAAAAACATACAAGGTTGGAGATAACAGAGGAGGCCACCCCAGCGCGAGAACACCACAACACAAATCATACTAATATACATCATTCATCAATCCCAACATCCAGACAAAGAACTATTTTTGAAATATGTCTTTTCAAAGAAGATCTGCTCTTGAAACTTGGGAACATTTCTACTAAATTAAGTTTATTTACAATATGAGGAATCTGGTATCTGATGGTGAATCTAGCTCTTTCTGATTTAATTGGAGGAAGGCGATACTTCTTGGAGCGGACGGGGTGGGCAGGAGAAATGAGAATCTCAATTATACCCAAATCATGGAAATAACTTGTTGAAGATTGAATATCATAATACCACATTGCTGTATGCAGATCTTTCAGTTGTTTAAGATTAAGTATATTGAGAAAAACATATAAAGTTTGAGTTTCCGAGAGATTTTGAAGCCTCATTGGGTGATGAACAAAAGGTACCCAGAATTCTAATTGCTTTATTTTGAATTATCTGAAGAGGTTACAGATGGACCCTAAATGTGTTGAGATAGATTACAGGGCAATAATTTAGATATGATTCAATTAGAGAATGGTATAAAATTTTAAGGATGGAAAAAGGAAACACATGTTTTAATCTAGGAAGACAACCTAAGCTATGGGCAAGTTTCAAACTCAAATAATCAGAATGTTTACGGAAGGATAAAAGCTCATCGAGAATAATCCCAAGGTAACGAAATGATTTTACTCTTGTTATCCTAATTTGATTTACAATTAACTCTTCTATGGTAATTTTATTTACTGTCCGCTGTGACCGCCCAAAAATCATGAATTCAGTTTTAGAAAAATTTGGAGCTAGGTAGTTACATGCAAACCATTTATTCAAAGATTTCATTGCTATCACCATTTTCTCAACCAATAAAGATGGGGTTTTAGCTTTTACTGTTACCGCTGTATCATCTGCAAAAATTACTACTAAGCTACTATCTTGGGGTAAGCACCTCGGAAGGTCATTTATATAAATCTAAAATAGTAATGGTTCTAATATTGACCCCTGGAGGACTCCAACATCATCAATAACAATATGGCTGGACAGGTGCTCCTTTATTTTTGCCTGAAGTTTTCCAACACTAGTGTAAGATTTTATTAGATCTAGACCATTACCTCTAATACCTGTGGTATACGTTTCTTTAACCAAAATTTCGTCTTTTAATTCATAAAATATATATTTTATATCATGTAATAGAGTGGGAACATGGTTATTACAGTTAAGCTAAACCTCAATCTGTAACAATGCTACTTCAACAGCTTTTTTAGCAGAAAAATATAATCGGCATTTAAACCTATTTTTAGTATACAAATTCCTTTTATCAAAATACGAAACACTTCTTTTTTGAATAATTTTTTCTAAAACCTTAGATATTGAAGGAAGAATAACTATTGGACGATAGTTGCCAATATCTCTCTTATCACCTTTCTCAGGAATTGGAATAACCCGTGCAGATTTCCAAACTTCTGGAAAGATCCCTGATGATATAGATGCATTTAAAATGTGATGCAACGGAACATGGATTACAGAAACAATTTCTTTTAGAATACTTCTGGAGAGTTAATATAGGCCTTTGGAACTGCCAGTTTTTAAATTCGTAATTACTTTCTGGAACTCACCGAAAGTAACAGGGGCCAGGAACATACTAGAATTTTCAGATGGCGTGAGATAATCTTTATATGAATAAAACGGATATTCCGGGAAATTCGGTTCAACAGTGTTAATATGAGAAAAATAATTACAAAAATAATCTGCAACAATATCCTTCCCCTTCAATTCAACTCCATTTTCATTTATGATCACTTCAGGGTGTGGTGTCTTAGTATTATTTCCAATTTTTTCCTTGATTAAATTCCATGTAGTCCGAGGTGAATCAGATTTTTTAAATGAATTTTCATAATAAATTTGTTCACTTGTTCTAAGAATTTTAATCAGTAAATTTTATATTTTTGAATCGTTGTACATTATAAGCCGAAGGGTATTTCATTTTTATCTTATACAGTCGATTTTTTTAGTTGATAGATTTTAAAATTGATACACTTATCCAAGGTTTTTTGGGCGAGGTTCTTTTCCGATATGTAGTTTTAAATGGGCAGTAAAGATTCAGTTTTTCATTCAAAATTCGATAAAATATACCGAAGGAAGTCTTTGGTTCGTTCTCATTAGTAACTTCACTCCAATCTACATTGCTAAGATTAAAGTATGTGTACATCTTCGGGTGGGGGGGATTTTTTTTTTGGGGGGGGGGGGGGTCCACGGGGGAATTTTCTATGGGGAGGGAAGCTTCCAAGGCGTGAACTTGTCAGGGGAAATTATACACTCGGGAACTTTGCCAGAATTCCCATACAAAATTATTTTTATATGTCTTGCTTTCTGTTTTCCATATCAATTTTACACGTTGAGTGGTTAAGAATAATTGTCTGGGGTAAATTTTCACCGGGATTGAATTATCTATAGGATATTTCCGTCTGGAGGGAGACTTCTCCGTTGAGCTGGGGCCAGATTTCCTGGCATTACTTAAAAACGATCAGAAATCAAATTTAAAAAAAACAAGTTTTTTCAACTGAAAGTAAGGAGCAACATTAAAACTTAAAACAATCAAAAATTATTACATGTATCAAAGGGATTGCTCCCTGCTCCCTCCTCAGCACCTCGCTCTATACGCTAAAGTTTGAATTTTGTCCCAATTCTTTAAGAATGACTCCTGAAACACAAGGGTCCTTTAATTAGAACAATATGAAGCTTTTTGAAATTACTAAAAAACTTTAGCGTAAAGAGCGAGGTTTTGAGGATGGGGCAATCCCCTTCATGCACGTAATAATTACTGTTCGGTTTAGGTTTTAATTTTTCTCCATACTTTCATTTGAAAAAACTTGTTTTTTTTTTCAATTTAATTTGTGCGATAGACGAAAAAGCCGCAGACGCTTTGGTTATTAATTTGACTGACCGTATATCAAACAATAAGCTGAACAAAATTGTGGTTCAATCACAATTTCTAGAGGTACATAAACGGAAGGTTAAGTTGCAAAAGTTAACTCGAAAATCGTGTTTTTGATCATTCATCAAGCAAGTTGTCATCGAACGGAATGAGAAGAGGTTCTAAGAAGAGATTTCTGGAAATTACAACTTTCTGGGAGGGAGTAAAAAGTGACACTTCGAATACATTGAGGTGAAGGAGGAGGGTTTACAGTTGTGTTGGCATAGCATCTGCATGAATATGAAAGGCCTGTCAAGGTTAAAACTATAAATTGAGCTATGCATTGAATTGTTCAGTATGTAAATAATTAAATTCTAATATAAATTATGGTTTGAAGCTAAAACAGAAGCTTTTTATTCAGAATCTGCAGAAAAACTGTATCTTTTCTAGTAACGAAAAGGAAACAAATATATGAACAAAATTTCTTGGATGAAAATTTCTAATTTGAACGTAGTGCAACAAAATTTATCTTCTTAAGCCTACATAATTCCTACTATCATTTGGGCCATAGAAAAAAGGAACAAATTGTGGCCAGTATTTTCCAAAAAAATGCTTTTGGAGCCTTTTTTCAACAGCTTGTTTAGAACTTGTATGCCTCGAAAAGGTTACTTAAAAAAAACTAAGGGAAACAAACTACTAACCTTGTACGCGCCGCGTTTAGCTGTCCCAAAAATCTCTCGGCCCCAGTTCTCTTCTTTAGGTTCCAAACAAAAGAAAAATAAATGGAATTCAAATTCATTAGATTTAATAAACCGGTCTTCTTGTACTAACTACGAAAACCTACAACTTTCATACTTTCAGTTTTATTTTATTTTTTATCGAAAGCTTAACTGTTTGAAAAAGCTCTCTTTAAACATTCTAGCTTTTCGTCTGATGGTGCAAAGTGAATTATGGGAATCTGACTGAAATTCACATAAAAGCGCGAAATTTCCTTTCGTTTTCATTCTAGTCGAATATGTTAAGGCATATACCTAAAAATCTATTATGAAAAAGGACAACATTTGAAAAAGAGGAAGGAGGGTGATAAATTTGGGAGAAAAAAAACTGCCAAAACAAGTCAAATTATATGGAACATTTCGAGGGGTTGGGCACTTCAGATTTCACACCCCTGTATACATGCATGTATGTCTGACAATAGTCATGGTGGAATTATGTGCATTTCTGATTTTGAGTTTCATCAATTAATTTATATTATTATGCATTAGATTATATTTTATACTTTTATACTCATAATAAATGAAAGAATTCTTTTATTGTTAAAGCACCTGGTATCTTCACATGAAAATGATAGAACATAGCTATGACTGATAAACACATCACTCAATAGGGTAAAGACTACATAGGCATCTATGCTCATAACTTTAGTTAAATCACCAGTAATTTCAAGAAGTTATCCGATAAATTGAAAACCAAAAATTAATTCCAAATATAGAAAGAAGTTCGTAATGAAGTTTGATGAATGTACGCTTTAAATGCCCAAAGCTAGATAACTATGAGCTAAAACAAGAACTTTTGCTTAGCCAAGTTAAAAGTAAGATTAAATTCTACCTAATTCTCCACCGTCTGCTATTTGAAACGTCGCTCTTTATAAAGTATTAAATTGTAGAATATACAACGAAAAGAAAGTAGATTACGTTTTAAAAAGTGAGGTATATTGTGCTTTATTTTTAGAAGTGGCTCTTCTTTGGTCCTAAGGGCAATGTGTTTTTGTTATACCCTTAAATGCTTAAAACTTTTTACAGCAGTAATTTTACAAGGAATTTTTATAACAAATCTTCCTCTTTTTCCTTCTAGATTTCAAATATGTAAAACTTCATAATGGCTGCCGTTCAAAGTTGTAAATTTAGCCTCCGTCGACAATGAAGAGGGATTGCTGTTTTACTTGAAGATTTGAACACTTTTACTAGCAGTTTTTTGAAAATACTGCCCCCTCCCCCCCAAAAAAATCTTATTCCTGTCCTTGCATATCAAGCGTGGTTAAGTATTAAAGAAAGTTTAGTCTATAAAGGAATTATTTATCCAAAATACTGCCCCTACTCCCCATAAAAAAATTCTTATTCCTTGCCTTGCATATCAAGCGTGATAATTATTAAAGAAAGTTTAGTCTATAAAGGAATTATTTATCCAAAGTACTCCCCCCCCCCAAAAAAAAAAAAAAAATATTCCTTGCCTTGCATATCAAGCGTGATTAAGTATTAAAGAAATTTTAGTCTATAAAGGAATTATTTATCTAATCGGAAAACACCTTTTCAGACCCAATTCAGGCTGCATTTTAATTCCTGAGAGCTTCATTTATGATTCTTAACAAATTTCTGAATTAGCAAAAAATTATCAACTACAATACCACAGTTATTTTTTTTTTTTTTGGAAAGCATTTTATTTAAATTAGGGTAACTGTAAGATTCTTTTCCCATTCCAAAATAACTGTGAACATAATTGGAAAAACTTTTCAAAAAACTAATACTTGGCTAAACGTAATATCTTGTTAGTCACAATCAAATTAGTTGAAAAACTTGTCACTGAATTAAACAATAGTTCTTCCCTGGTGAAATGGGTAGAATTATGATTTTCCAATCATTCATCATAGCATTAAAGCATATTAATTTGGATTTTTACTAAGGTACAAACTGGCTTCGGGAGAACTGGAGAACATTATTGGGGATTTCAGATGCACGGCGTAACGCCTGACATTGTCACTATGGCTAAAGGTAAAGTTCTTTTCTCCCATTCTGGCGACAATCCAATCCCATCCAATGTTAGAACCAACTTTTGCCAACCAATGTGATCCCGCGAAACTATAAAATTGATACTAACAACTATTGATAAATTTCTCTAAAAAATCAAAAGTCCTGATGAATTTTGAGCTTGAAGTCTAAGAATGCAAATCTAGTCCTGTTAAAATCCTGGGAACTGTTATGAACAATTTTTTGCTTGTCAACTCAAATGTTTCCACGCATTGAAAACGAATTGTTGATGTTTTTTTATTAGAAAAACATTGTTGGAAATAAAGTAAAAAAAATATTCTTCGATTTCCGTGAATCGTTGTGATAACTCGTATTGAGCTAGATTACAATTTTTTTTTGTCTAACAAATGAGCCATCGACTCGAAAGTGAAAAGGTTTCTTCGAAAAATTGACTGACATTTTTATGATATGATTTCTGTGAAATAATTCTAGATGATGAATATAGTCAGGAATAAATACAAATGGTCTATCAATTGTAACAACGTTACATCGGTTACAACTATGACAGCGGCGCATCAAACCACTGCTATAGCTGATTCTCTAGGTCAGACGTGTCACAACACATGGCCCACAAATACAAGTTGAATGGCTTGCAAGATTGACAAACGTAATCGTGATTTGGTCTCTGATAGTTTAATTTTTATGCTAAAATAAACGCACAAAACATCAATAAGCAACACACATTCAAAAATATGTTCACTTCCAGCGTTACAATAAGCTCAACTTTATGTGCGCCCACAAATGTAATCAATTTTACATTTATGTTGTACAGTACTGGATACGAGACACGCTTTCGTTTACAAAAAATTTTTGCGCCTCTAATATTTGAACTAAACTTGCGACGTCTGCTATTATTCACCTATTTTTCAAAGTATAGTAAATATGCATTGTTAGATAAGTAGGAGTAATCCGTCTGGGACAGTTCTGACAATTCTAAAATATTGTTTATCTTATGTTTAAGAAGTACCAACTCGCAATGTAGCTGGAAGTTTAAAGGTTCTACTACAATTGATAATTTGAACATTCAAGGCCAAATATGTACACAGAGGGGGATGAGACAGGCAGTGGACAATTTCCAAAAATCATCAGATTTTCACTTGTTCTTCTAATTTTGGGGAAAACTTCGTGTGTTTCTGAGCAGTTTTGACGAACATCCTCTTAAAATAAATCTGTTTTGACGGCTCTGTTCAAGTGTATTCCAATAATCTTGGCTGTGATTGAATGCTTTGGACCACTTATCAGTGTTTCCCCACTTAGACGGCGACATTTCGAAGGAATAGAACGCCTTGCATAATAACATCTTGGTAATAAACAAAGCATTTGAGGACATAACTTCCAATTTAACATGGTTTTCACCTACGAGAGCCGAAAGCCCAAGCGCCAGCCAGAGCTAAGCGGAGTTCAACAGTAAGGCTCAAAGACCCGAAACACGGGGGGGGGGCAGAAGAGGGACCCAGACAGAACCCTATGTGGAGTTTTTTTTGGCTTGACTGATTCATGTTCTTTTTTGCACGATGCAATAGCAAAAATGTAAATGAACATAACACCCCAATCAAAATTTAGACTTCGCCTCCCTGAATTAGAGAAAATTAAAAAATGGCACACTTAGTTTCCTCTAAAAAAAAAAACAACTTAAACTAGAAACTAAATTTTAACAACTGACACAGAAATGGTTCAAGCTAGGCATATAAGCTAGGGGATGCCTATGGGCTCCACCCTTCCCTCCCCCTCCGCTCCACCTGGGATGTCTTGGTTATTCGCTTTTTCCTATTATATCTTGTCTTTTTCGCCTATTGTTTGCTACCGGTCAAAATTATTCTCCTCCTAAAATGTCAACCCCCCTTCCCCACCCTCGAAAAGCTTCCTAAAAATCGCCACTCCCTAATCTAGGAGACACTACGACTTCCTGCGATATACCTAATTTGTAATATATTTAGTCTGTCCTTTTTCTTTTACTCACCCTTTTCGAAATACAATCCCTTAGAAAAGTTTCTGCGTATGAAGTTAATGCACATAAAAGTTAAAATATATTATTTAATAACAGCAGCAGAGACAAGCTGGATGAAACTAAATGTTTATTTGCTGCAAATAATAAAAAAAAAATAAAATGTTATTTTTCCTGACGTGGTCGAGGACTTCAGACTAAAGAGCCTCCAGATTCTCACATTTTATGTACTAATAAATATTCTTACTTTTTCATAAAAAAAGGAAATGCGTAATCATGTACTGTAAAGAATTTTGAACTAGGTGTGACTTTTTTCTCGTGCAAAATGGTAAGTCCACCTAAAGGGTCACTGGCCCCCTCCCGGAACCCTCAGTAGATAGCTTCATTTCTTATATTTTCATCATAGTTCATACTTTTTTTTAGTCTTTAGTGGGAGAGGCTAGATATATATTAGGTTTGTTGCAGTTAACTTTTGGTACACCTTTGGTCCTCAGTTTTAAAGATTATAAGCAAGCGTTTGATTCTGTTGATAGAAGAGCTTTAGCAAAGGTCTTATCCTTATATGGTATACCAGACAAATACATTAAAGTGATTAGTGCTATGTACGAGAATAACACTGCTGCAGTTAAACTGGTTTTGTATTAAATCAGGAGTTAAACAGGGCTGTGTTCTATCCCCCTTTATATGGATCATTCTGATGGACTTTGTCTTAAGGAGCACGGGGAAGGCAATGGGAGAACATGGAATCAAATGGGGAGGAAAAACTCTTCTGGGCTTAGATTATGCTGATAATTTAAGCATCCTAGATGAAAGTGTGAGCAAAATGAATGAACTTTTAGAGGTTTTGTGAGTTCAGGGTGCTAGAATAGTGTTTGAAAATAGATGTTAAAAAGACTAAGTCACTAAGGCTAGGAATAATTGAAGATGAAAAGGTGACGTTGGGCAACGAAAAGATTGATCAGGTGGGCAGCTTCACTTATCTTGGTAGTGTTATTAGTAAAGATGGTGGGAGCAGTGAACATGTTAAAAGTAGAATAGCTAAGGGTCAGGGAGTTTTTTCACAGTTAAAAAAAAAAGTTTGGAAGAGTAGGAAGATAAGTCTGCAAATAAATATTAGAATATTGGAAGCTACAGTGATAACAGTGGTCAAATATGGCTCTGAAACATGGGCGCTCCAAAAAGCGGATGAAGATTTGCTAGATGTTTTCCAGAAAAATTGCCTACGGATTGTTCTGGGTACCCTGCTGACTGGCTGTATTTCAGACAGTAGGATGTACGAAAAATGAGGCTCAATCCCACTTTTTAGGGCTAAAATGTGAGCAAGGTTGAAATGACTAGGGCATCTGCCGTTGAAAGATGACAGACTGCTGAAGATTGTTCTTTTCGGCCAACAGTTATGGGCAAAAGGGAAAGTAAGTCATCCTAGTCTGGGGTGGGAGGATGTCATAAAGGAAGATTTAAAGGAAATGGGCTTCCTGGGAGGGTGTAAAGAGGGAGGCTTTGACTAGATTGGGATGGAGGAGAAGGGTGAGTAGCTGTGCTAGCCTCAGGTGGTTTGGTGCTGCGGTGAGTTGTTAGTAGTAGTAGTAGTGTATTTTATCCAAAATCTCGAGATTTCCCTGCTTTTTCCTATTATATTTTCTAAATAGTTCTATTGTTTGTTTTGATCGAAATTCTGCCCCCCCCCCTTCTCAAAAAACTTCCAGCATTCATATTTAAGCAAGCATGTGCACATATAGGTCTTGAATCTAAAAAATACTACAACTTCGTTTAATGTGTCATATAATTCGCCTGTTTTTTTTTTCATTTACCTCCCCCAACCTCCAGTATAAATTTGAGCCCTACAGAATTAATCCTGCATACGTTTCTGATGCATTCAATAGTTAAAACACGCATCTAGTAGCAGTTTTGAGAAGTTTTAGTCTTAGAAGTTCGAGAAGCTGGTATGAAAAGATGTCTTTATTTAGCATATATGATCTAAAATGGAGTAAAATACAACATATTTTTTTGTGGTCCATGATTTGAGACCAATGAGCCTCCTGATCCTAATACTGTTCTATTTATCAAGGGTTAATCTTGACTTCCAATAAAATTATGCATAATCAAATACTTCACAGCATAATCGAACTAGGTGTGGCTCCTTTCTCATGGAAACAGGTTGTTTCTCATCCAAGAGGCCCAAACCACTTCATACAATTTCTAAACAATAATTTATTGCATTTTCAACATAATACGCACATTTTTTTTCAAATCCCTTGCATAATCCTAGGATCCTTGTAAGGATCCTAAGCCAATCCTTGCATACGTGCCTAGAATAGAGCTAACTGATCCTGCATATGGTTCTTTGATGTTTTTTTTTTTTTAACTGCTTTTCAGTACACAACTCAGTGATCTCAAATCTAGCACTCCCTGGGAGATGCAAGATATACATTAGGTACTGTCACTTTTCAATTCATTGTTTACATTTCTTTCTTTTTGTTTCTATGTTTCTGTTTTACTTCCTGCAACCTTCTTTTGATTGCTGTTTCAAGATCCAATATATTCTGCTTGGTAACAGTGCAGTTTATCCATTCTTCTGAATTAAGGTGTATGTTCACTCTTAAATAAGTGATTTTGGGACAGTCCTGCATCTGTAACTTACACCAAAAAGACAAGACCCTCACATCACTAGATTCGTTAGTCTAAGACATACTCACCAAGCCAGAATGTGCATGTTAAATAAGCTTTATTGAGAAGGATCTAAATTTGCTTATAAAACAGAAAAATTGTCCTTTTTTTTACAATTTTCTATGAATATTCGATGTATTTGCCATCTAAAAAACTATGCACATCGAATTTAAAAAATATATTGCTTGGTAAATCGATAGAACTCAATCTCATCTATGGAAAGATGGTAAAATTGTCGTCTTCAGTTAATATACTAAAACTGTAGGAGAGCAGAGAAAGAAGACGCCAAAATATGCACAGGGAACATAAACCTTAAACACTACAATAACAAAACTCAGAACTAAACACTACAATAACACTTCTTACTTCAGTACATTCAGGAAATTTTTATTTATTAAATTTTTAGAGTACACTTCCAGTTTAACTACATTCCAGACTCTCTCCCCCTCTTTCTAGTGCCTGGGTATAGCCCTAGACTATATACGAAATTGGCTGATTTATGTTTTTCAAATTGGCACTATGAACCAATTCTTGATGAGAAATCTGTATGAAAACAAAACTAATCAATAAAATCAGCCAACGTCTGTTTACAACCTAGGCTATAGGGCTATGTCCAGGCATTAAGAGGTGGGCTGGGATAAAGTTAAACTGAAAGTGCCTCTTAAAATCAGAGAAGTAGAAAGTTCAGGCGAGGGAATACACTGAACTGTTGTTGTTGTAGGTAGGTTAAAAAGGGGAATCCTGCATTGATATCACCAACTGTTATATTTGCTTTCAATTTAATTGCATCCCTGCCTCCCCCCTCATCCCCCTAATGCCCGAATATGTCCCTAGGCGACATACAAAAGCTTGCTGATTTGTTGTTTTGTATTTTTTTTTTTTTTTTTTTTTTGTTTTTTTTTTTTTTTTGCCAACACATTCATGATGTCAAATAATACCATAAGAAAAACAAAAGAAAACCAACAAACTACAAATCAGAAAGCTTTTGTGTATAGCCATGGGTAGTATCCAGGCATTAGAAAAAGGGCGCTGGGTGCCAATTTAAAATGGAAGTAACTGGAAAAAAATCCATAAATATAAATTTTCTGCATGTAATGAAATAACCAATTTGTCTCTGTAGTAATTAGTTCAGAAGAAATGTTGAACTCCATTGTTTCCTCAAGAAAAAAAAAAATATTAGTTTTTTTTCAATTCAAGGATTCTGTACAGGAGAGGGAGGGACAGGCCTAGGAGAAGTGTTTTGCTGCGAACCGAGTCGTGGTTCTAAGCTGCGTTCTACATAAACTCCATATTACAAATTCGTATTTACTTCAAAAAAAGCTATGTCCACCATCATTGACATATAAAAACAAACACTAGCTAAAAAGTTTAAAAACTATGAACTAATCACGTGGATTTATCTTTACATCTGATACAATGTTTGCATGGTACTTTCTTCGCTGAGTAAATCTCATCCACACTATGACTCACACTATTTAGCTTTCACTAATCTAACTTTAAAACAAGAGTTGTATTTTTATACAAATCCCCAATGGTTGCTCCAATTTTACTTCTAATATCTCGAAGCAGTTCTTGCCCTTCGTTTCGTGGCTTATATTTGTACAACTTGTGCTTCATCCAGACCCTCTTATTGCTATTTATTTTGTCGTAATTTTTGAATATCTCTTTTTTGTAGATTTGTGTTGATGTTTCTGTTGTTATCTCATCAGTTTCTGAAATCCTTCGTTTTTCTTCTTCACTTAATTCTTTATGGAAATATTTCCCCTGAAATAATATAATCAATAATAGAAAGATCATCATGTCTAATCAATAGAGAGGAGGGGGTCGACAATACAAAACAAATACAGTTTTATGACACCATTTTCTTGGGAGGTGGTTCTTCAGTCCAACCTCAGGGAAAGTAGCTCTTTACCCTATGATGTGACAAGGCTTCTGAAGTCAGTAGCAAACAAAAATCGTACCCACAATGGGAAAGACTTGGTGCTTGGTATCAGCTTCAAGTTGAATTTCATGATACCGCAAGGAGTTTATGAATGCATGGTAGTTAAAAACTGATCACTTAGAAATTATTTTATGTAGGTCTTAGATGTCATTGGATGACTAATTGTTATCCCTTGTAGCGGTATCATACTGTTTTGTAAGAATAAACTAAAAGAGAATATTTTCAAATAAAAAGTGTTTCAAAGTAAACCAAAAAGCCAACTAGTTTTGAAGTTCAGGTGGTTTGTGTTCTTCTTTTTTTCTCCGACTTCTTCTTAATTGAATTTTTTTTAGAAAGGAAAGAAGTTGTCATTTTACTTGCTAGGAGGTGCCAGATATGGTACATTCTCCAAAGAAGGCAAGATATTGTTATTTCAATAAATGTACAGATGTAGTTTATGGCACAAACAATCCTCAAAGAAAATGATCCTAAAATAGGACAAAATCTTGAAACCACATGAATTCAGGCATTCAATTTAACACAACGCCGATATATTTTTTTCAGTTGAACTCTCCCTGATGATATTATGGTACTGGTCAGTATAAAATTATCATTTGGGAATTCATTGCAAGCCTTAAAACCACTAGTTAATGAGCTTAAACCATCATTATTATTAAGCAATATCTTGGAATTCCCTGGTCTTTGCCTGTATTGATGGACCAGTCTAATCTTCTTGAGACTCTTAATATTTTCTATAGTTTAAGGAATAACCAGAGACACTAAAACTTTGAAAGATAATTAGTGTTGTGATTTTGAATGATGAATTTGAAAATATAGAACTGCTTTTATTAGTTCTGGAAACTCATTTCTTAGGGTTAGCAAAACTCAACATTAGGTGATACCAAATTAGTTTATTTAGGGAAGAAGAATGAGTTGTTTAGGTAAGGGTTCCTTGTTTAATACATGTCTAAAGGCTTGTTTAAGAGGGATGAGTTAATAACAAAATTCT
Organism: Artemia sp. Qi Xiang Cuo; assembly: GCF_049724085.1. Lineage (NCBI taxonomy): Eukaryota > Metazoa > Arthropoda > Branchiopoda > Anostraca > Artemiidae > Artemia > Artemia sp. Qi Xiang Cuo. The sequence continues at coordinate 26,272,593 of NC_142804.1, read as the reverse complement.
AGTTGTGTATATGCTATTAAAAACTTCAAGTCACAGGTGCATACACATGAAAATTCTAAAGTAAGGGGGGGACCCTTTACACCAATCTCAGAAGGAGGGGATCCTCTCCCTTGGATACAAATATGGCATAAAGAATCCATCATACTGGCATATGTCCCTATAGAGCAAACTAATTGAGACAGTAGGGATCAAGACGCATTTCAAATACAGCTACAGGAATGAATAGAGAAGATCCCTGGCAGAAATATGGGATTGTTACTGGGTTGGTGCAAATAGGGATATGGTATATAGTATCCCAGCTTTTTGCTAATTTGGCCTAGGGAACGAAAATAGTAATGACAATAATAACTACTACAGTTTTTGTGAATGAAAATAGCAATGACTACTACAGTTTTTTTGGGTCAGTAACTTAGCAATAACAAACATGATATTTACTCATAAAATGGCCCATAACGCCATTTGATGCTAGGGTGACTAACCTTATTATGTTACTGAAATTGATGACTGACAAGATCAACACAGAAAATCATGCCATATAATAAGAGAACAGTTACCAATATTAAAGGCAAAGATTGCATTCAATTCAGGGCATTACTTGTCATCCAGCACAGCTTTCTATGTGAAACTCATGACTAGGAGAAAGCTCCCAGACTGATATTTGCAAGAAGACAAGAAATGACTAAACCTAAAAATTAACTGCAGGCCTCTGGTGAAGTCTTCCAGGCTAGGGGATCTAGCACCACACTCAAACCAGTACACTCATGGCTTAAAAACTACCAATTTCACTGTTTTCTTTTATTTACTAACTTGAATAGTTAAAAGACATATTTAATACAGTTAACAGATTCTGATGCAAGAATATGTTTTTTAGGGTCTTTCCAAGAACACAAATTGCTTCCTTTGCAAATTTTGTTTTGAGCCCTTCAAAAGACCCTTAAATTGTCACCTTGTTGCTTATCAGAAAGTGGTTATAATTTTATTTTTAACTACTTTAAAACAGCTATATATGCTTACACATCTCACTTCACTTCTTACAAGTGAAGCAATTCACTAAAAGTCTTTAAATTAGGACTTATGGAGTAGAAAAACTGGTTTTTTACAAAAACTGTCAAATCATTGGTACCTTGATCTGACAGTTTTTGTAAAAAAAAACAGTTTTTCTACTCCAGAAGTCCTAATTTAAAGACTTTTGGTTTGAAAAGGGTTTCAGTATGTAGGAAAAACATCTAGGAATCTAACTATTTGATGAGAAGTTTGAACTTTTATCTGAAAAGGGTACAAAACTCCGATTTTCCGGAATTAAAGTATATTCACCTACAAATTCGACACAACAAAAAAGTTATCTGTTTTCGACGCAAGTCAGAACCCAACTCGACACGTGTTAAAATACTTGGGGAATACTTGTGGGCGGAACCTGGTGTATTCGATACGTGTCGAAATACTTGGGGAATACATGTGGGCAGAACCTGGTGTATTCGACCCGTATATTCTTGTTGTTTTGTTTTTCTTCAACTTCATTTAATATATAAAAGTGAAAAACTATTCAAAAAGTAGAAGTAATAAAACTAACGAAATTGTTTCAAGTATGTAATATTTGGTATATCAAAATTGGTTTAACAAAATTTCAATATTTAGTATTAAATACAAATAGTATTTAGTATAACAAATTTGCTAGAACAAAACTGTTTCACTAGCCTTTCAGAAGGGATACGGTCTAGGAAAAAAGGAATGGATTTCTAAGAAATTTAAGAAGTTTATTGCCATTATATTTGATTTAGTGGATTTGATTTTCATATGCAGATTCTTAGTTTCATCCAAAACATTAGCTTAGGATTTTTTTTTTTTGGGGGGGGGGTCACTTTTGATATTTCTATTACATAGTTATAGGCGTATAAGAGGCTTTGAAAGTAACTAATGCTTCAGATAAGCTTAAATTCTGTTTCATAATTTATGATCCTGCTAAAGTTCCTAGTGTCCCCTGCAATGTAACACCCAAACTGGATTGCTCAATGAGAGATTGTGGTAAAAAATTGAATTCCATGCTTGAGCATTGGTCATGCTCCATTGAAAAACCTTTTTTGCCTACTCCTTCTGAATCCATGTCCAATGCAGTCCTGGTCATTTTTAAAAATACCCCCTTCCCCCCTGCAATGGTGAAATTATGCTCAGGCCAGGAAAAATTGCTTTATTCTAACGGAGCGGCTGGGAAAAATAATAAGGCCATCAAGCTCTAAGGATGCTCTTACCATTTATGCAAAGTAGTGACAGCCATTCTGTCAAATTGACTTTCAAAGAAAAACATTATGCAGAGCTGGCTGTCAAGTGGAATGTCATGATTGGACACACCCATTTGAATGATGTTATGTTTGTTGTATGATCAGATGATAATACAAGTGCCAAGACTTTAGTCACCTAGTTAAAAATTCCTTACTGTCTGAGAACTGCCCTAAATTGAAAATTATCTGAATACCAAGGAATCCCCCTGCCACTCCTAACACATGTTGTGTGCAATGTAAGGGTGGCCACTCTGCCTATGCTGTACTCAAGCATTCTATGTATAACCTATGTGCAATAAGAATGCCTCTAGTACCCTTCTATGACTTGAAATTCAAGGATATTATCTTTGTTATTCCCAGGACATATTTGGCCACTTAATTTATAAATTGGGTTCAGTGTCTGAGAAATTGGGCCCTTTTTCTGTAGTATTCTTGCAAGAACATCTATTTATTGAGATACTTTCTTCCAGTCAGCTAAAAATAACTCTTCTGCCATTTGCTCTTGTGGCTGTCTTGCTGTGTTTGCAGAATCCCTATTTACCGCCTTCTTTAGTTAAAAGCTGAGACTTTCTTATTGCAGTCAAGCTGACATTTCCATCAAGTCTTATCCTCATATGCTTATAGGCTCCAACAGATTACTTCACAGCCACTTCAGATCTATGTTTAGCAAGGCTTGCAGCCAGACTGTGGATCTTGCACAGAGATGAATGTTTTCTTCTCTATGGTGATTTTTAACTACCAGGCCTCCAATCAGGATTCACAGTGCCAATTATTATTGTTTTCAATAGCTGGTTCCTGTTTCAGAGTAATTCCCAAAAATTGCAATTTTAAATTCAGCCTTGGGCTCTACATCAGACAACAATCATTTTATTTTGAGTACCCCTCCTACAGATTTTGATACACTCAAAGCCCACATGAAGATGAGACTGTACAATAAGTGATCACCTAGGAATTAGTCTGGGTTTTGTGTGCTGGTTCATATCTTCTAAACCTGGTCAAGATTGGAATGAAATTAGTGGATGGAAGAAAATAAATAAGGAGTGTTTTGACACTGTACTTTATGAGCTATTGGTCAAAATTAGAGTTCTAAACGATCTTCTAGCAGAGAATGCAAGTAAAGGTAGGATCATGCAAGAACTCTACATGAGTAAACTTATTTGCATTTTGAAGTTTTCCCAGAAAAGTGCAGTGCCTATAATCTATGTTAAGTCACAAATCAGAAAATCTGGATGGAAGGACTTCAAATTTGAGAGTGCAAAACAATGCAGTAAATTCTGGTATTGAGTGTGGAAAAACTGTAGCAAGCCTTGTTCTCGGCATGTCTTTCTTTGCTATCAGTTGGCAAAAAAGCTATTCATGCTCCAAGTTAAAAAGGCTGCAGCTGAGGCTTTAGAAATTCAGTCAAGAATTTCAGCATAACCCAACAAAAGCTATAAAAAGTATACAAAAATAAGTTTCACAAATCTAATTGCAATTCATGTATTAGTGAAAAAGAATGGGCCACTCACTACAAAAATGTCTTTTCAGTCCCCAAGGCTTCTGTGAACCAGGAATTTATGCAGAAACTAAATCCTTGCATTTTAAGTACTGAAAAAATTTGTAGCAAAATTGGTATTTCTAAGAGGCAGAGGCTAGTTTATCTAAGGGTAAAAGCTGCTGGAAGATGAAATTTGTAGTGATCACCTGAAAAATGCATCTGACCTGTTGATTGCCTTGCTTTTTCAAAATTTGTGTTTTGCAGAGGATTGTCCCAAGCAATTTTCTGTGTTGAATTACAATAACTATATTGAAGAAAAATAAGTATGCAACCTCATAATCTTTACAAGCTATTTACAGTTTCATGCTTATTTAGTGAAGATTAAAAAAAAAAAAATTTTATTGCCATTGATTGCTTCAAGTGGCAAGCAAGCAGCTTGGGTTCTGAACTCATATTGGCTGTGCTACAGCTCACCATGTTATTTGTACAATCTTAGCAAGGTTATCCCATAAGTCAGAAATAGGAAAGCTAAGAAGTAGTAAGTTATCAGCATATAATAAATAACTTTACTATTATCTACAATGTTGATATTTCTGCCACTCTTGATAGTATTTTGCATTCTCAAGCATTGTTATCACTTCTGGATTATGGCATTGATCCTTGCATAGTGTCTCCTTTTGAATTGTGGTAGGTAGGCATAAGCAAAATAATTGTCCAGTGCTTTTGTAAGATGCACTCCTTCTTAAAGGTTTAAGACCATGGTCTTGTTTAAGCCCCACTGTATTCAATTGCACCACAGATGCAGCCACTAGAGAGCTAAAGTGAAGTTTCAGCTTTTATGGGCTTGATATCAATTATTTGTCATATGCTGATAACTTATTGATTTGTCACTTATATAATTTATACAAGTTATGTATAATTTGGGATATACATTTGTTAGTAAAAATATACACAATTCCTTTACTGACATATGGACAAGTTGAGTACACTAATCAATGCCTTTTTTATGCTCTTTCTAAATGCAATAATTTTTAACTTACCCTTAAATGAACTCTAAAAACATACCAAATAATTATTAGTCAATTGTTTCTGAGGGATATATTCAACAGAGTATTGATTGCTTACAATCAAAGTTTAATCAAATTAACAATTGATAAATCATTTGTTGTTGCCAATTAATTCATTTCCTATAATAAAGGGTGTATTTTCTGTGTGGTAAAGTTTGCAAACACATGGAACTTTATGAGTAAACAGTAAAAGCAAGTAAACATTACATCTATTTCCTCCTAAGAAAATGATGGAAAACAAATCAAATTACATATTACTTCATTTGATAAAACTGTAAAAGTGAAAAACAAATGAAGAAATGACATAGAAAAAGGATAACATACCTTTGGAAATTCAGTTGAACATCCTTGGAGATAATATTTAAGCAAAAGGAATTAACAGTCACTTTAGGGTCCATTTAACTGCTTTAAAGCAGATTGGCAAGTGAAACAATTGAAAGAGCATGAGAAAAGGCATAAACTATTCTGTTCACCTTGTTCCTATGTCAGTAATTGAATTGCTTAAATATCATGGTTGTTTTTCTGGCAATGCACAGACACTCACTCCTGATGGTGGCAAGTTATAGCCCTAGGATATTTATAAAACTAAGAGAAAACCTTAAAACAATGTAATTCTTACTTCATAATGTGTAGCATGTTTTTATTAACCTAGACCATGGGAATCTCTGAGTCTGGACAAGCTAGGCCTACCTGTTATACAGATGCAGTGCACCAAGAGATGAAAAAAATAACAAAGGAATAGCAACAAAGACCACACTGTCTTTCCATCATAAACAACAAGTAGAACAATAGGTATTTTTTTTTATATAAGACAGTGGAATGCAAGACAGTTCCACTGTCTTATATAAAATAAAATTTCCCTATTGTTCTACTTGTTTATAATAACAAAGGAATATAACATTGTCAGTGTTGTCAGAAAAGAAGCTATGATATTTAGAAAGGGATAGATTCAGGGATGAAGAAGTGTGCAAAGTTGTGTTGGCCTCATGCAGCTTGGTACTGTAGTGAGTTGTTAGTAGTAGTAGTAAAAGCCTAGAAATAGGGCTATTGAGAAGGAAACATGTTAGGAAAACACTTTTCACTTCATAATATGTAGAAAAAATGTAGTTAACATATATTGAAGGAGTTTCCACTATACTTTACCACCCTCCCTCAAATACACAAAAATATATAGCCCAAATTATGTGTTTCATGTCTTTGTTCTCTCTTGACTTAGTCAGCATGATTCTGTTTCACAGGGTACACAGGTTGGAGGAAGAGTAATGCAAGAAAAATACATAATTTGGGCTATAGCCTATATTTGCAAATTAAAAGGGGTTGGGATTAAAGTATAGTGGAATTGCCTTTAAAATATGTCAACTACAATTTCACTGCATATTATGAAATAAGAATTGTTTCCTATTATTATATCTTAGAAAGAACCTAAAATAAGGAATCTAATGTTAGGCTACTATTCTTTCTGCTTTAGGCCTGACATGTTTCCTTGTGGAGACTGGAAAGAACTAAACCCTAGTTGCAGTGGCAGATCCAGCCCCACCCCTAAAATAGTCTAAAGTAGTGTAATTTACTTCATTAACCCAAGTTTGTGTTAAATAAGCTTGCTCCTAATGCAAGTTTATCAGATCAACCTATTTTACCCCCCCCTAAAAAAATGGATCCACCCATGCCTAGGGGTGTAGAAGTTCAATACTATAACTAATTATTATTGTTTTAAAAAGGTTTTCAATTTGGTAATTGTTTCCTACTGGCAAATAATAAGAAAAAAGATGTCACTTTAAAGATCCTGGTGAATTTCTAGTAAATATCCACCCCTGCCTAGTGATGTAGAAGTTCAATACTATAACTAATTATTATTGTTTTAAAAATGTTTTCAAAACTTTTGGTAATTGTTTCCTACTGGCAAATAATAAGAAAATAGATGTCACTTTAAAGATCCTGGTAAATTTCTAGTGGGCCTTATAATTTAGCTAGTATGAAAGTGAAAACATCAGTTGATGCCTTTTTTATGCTCTTCCATAATTCAATAATTGCTTCTGGGGCTAATTGCATCTTGACCATTAAAGGGGCCGAAAAGGTATTTCATATGAATAATGAAAGAGCACAAAAAAAGCATCAAATAATGTTTTCAGTTTCATCCTAGCTAAATTATATGACCCACAGCAAATTTACCATAAAATTTACCTGCCCCCATAATGTGCAAATATATAACCTGAATTGTTGATGGCAAAGTTTTGAGTCACAAAATTCAGTGCTATTTTTGTTGACAGCATTAAAAAAAATTTGAAACAGTGGGAAAACAGGTCTATATTTGAATTGCCAAATAAATGAGGGCTGAATTGTTATAAATAGCCCAAGTATTTTTGGAATATAGTACTTGTAATGTTTTAAACCACTTTTCAATAACTTAACTAGTGTTGATAACTTCTTCGTGTGGTTACAAAAATGAAATACCTTTGGGGTTCCTTTAAGGGCTCAAGATGTAATTAGCCCCAGAAGGGTAGAAAGCAATAAAATATCATGATTTGAAATTCCTTGGGAGGTCTTGCAAAATTTGAAACAGCTTGGGTGTGAAATTGTGGCTGCCCATTGAGCTTTGACTCCCCACCCAAAATTTCCCTAACATCTTCACTATAAAATCTATTAAGCATGATTATAATTATATTATAATTATACAATTATTGAATTATGAAAGAGCATAAAAAAGGTATGAAATGATGTTTTCACCTTTTGGGCCCCTTTAATGGTCAAGAAGCAATTATTTGGCCTGCTTTTAGCACTAAGATCTTACATCTTTCTGCAAAGATTATTGTTTTTCAACTCATCTTTGTTCTAAGATCTTACAGCTTGCTGATTTTGGAAAAATACGTGAAAGACGCCATCTTTCTGCCATATAGAACAATGATGAGAGAACTTTGATGATCTACTCATCATTGTTCTGAGACCTCTGATCAGAGCAGAATGATGAAAGACGTTTGCACAAAAACAACCAAAGATGTAAGATCTTTGTTCAAAGATTTCACTTTTAAGCGTTTTCTGACAAAAGATGTAAGATCTTAGCACATTGATGAGTGAAAAAACAGGCCTATTGAATTATTATTCATATAAAATACTTTTTGGGCCCCTTTAATGGTCAAGATGCAATTATTGAATTATGAAAGAGCATAAAAAAGGTATCAAATGATGTTTTCACCTTTTGGGCCCCTTTAATGGTCAAGAAGTAATTATTGAATTATGAAAGAGCATAAAAAAGGTATCAAATGATATTTTCACTTTCATATTAGCCAAATTATAAGGCCCACTATAAATTTACCAAAAACCCCTTCCAGACTTGAAGTAAAATTTACAAAGAAAGCAATTTAGTAGCCTAGCCCTATAGCCTAGGCTATTTGAAAAAGGCATTAAAAGATCCATCAAGTGGTGTGTTCAGTCTCTTCATAGAAAAGTAATGGAAAAAACTATCATTTACAAATGACTAGATCATGAAACAATGATAAGTGATACATCCTACTAGGCCTATCCTGTATGTTAATAAAATGCTTGTGCTAGTTGTTTTGATCTTTTACCGATTGTTCAGTGTAGATTCTAATTGCTTCGTCATATTTCCTTTCAGTATAATCTAGAAGATCATCTAAATATTTTTCTGGTAAGCCTTCCTCAAGTTGTTTTCTAATTACTCCTTTCATGTGTTGAGCCATGTTTTTTTAAAAATTTAAAGTAAACTTCTGTGATTGCAGTGTTGCCTATTTATTAATTGTTGAAAAAAAAAAACAATGAGCAAAGTTACATTAAAATTTTTTTTAGAAGTAGCGTTCTAATTACTTTCATTGAAGTTCGTCCATCGCATAGCGTTCGAATTAAGATTCATCATCTTCCTTTTAAATTTGCGATCAATTTTGACGAACAAAAGCGTCTTGTTATTTGGCTCATTCTTAGAAAGCCAATGAGCGGAATTTTTGTTTCTATGAAATTGCATCATATGTATGTATGTGTATGTGCATGTATAATTGAGTGTGTGTCGTGTAAGCGAGTTCAATGTGTCCACGATAAGTTTTAACAGAATATTCTATCTCTTGAGCACAATTATGGTTGGAAACTATGGTCCCCGTGGACAGGAAATTTTTGTCCAGAAGTCTAGTAATTTATTTATCTTTGGCTTGCTAAAATTTCCGAGATATATATATATATATATATATATATATATATATATATATATATATATATATATATATATATATATATATATATATATATATATATATACCCATTATTAAACATACAAAATGTTATAAATGGAGTACAAGAAAAAAAAAAGTAACATCAAATAACAACAAAATATCCGAAGAAAATTCAGCTACAGAAAAACAAGATTAAGAACATTCCTACGACAAACAAAAAAGACAAATTTAAGTTTTTTACTGTTTACTGTTTATTTGATTAATTCAACATAACAAACAACATATACCCCCAACAGAGAGCAAAGCTCGTAAAATTGGGTAAAAAGCAAAAAAAAAAAAAAAAAAACATTTTATCATCATAACAAAAGAGAGAAAGAAAAAAAAACCTGGTAAAAGAAAAAAACAAAAAACATAACAAACATAAAGAAAACAAACGCTGGACAAGTGAGGCACGGAAGGCTATCCCAACATGGGTAACAAATATAAACAAAAAAAAAATAATAATAATAATAAAAAAATTTCTATTCCACCATCACAGGTCAATACATAATTTTAATATTTTCTTCCTTAGAACTGATATTTGCCGAAATGATGCCTCAATTTGAATTCTATCTTTCAGCCTATATTTATTTGAAATAAATGGTATTTGGTATCTAATTGAAAATCTAGATCTTTCACAATTAACAAAGGAAATTCGATATGTTCCAGAACACCTAAGAGCCGAAGGAGGGGGCAGAATCAACAGAGATTTTTCATAAAAATAACTACTAGGATCTTGTATTTTAAAATGCCATATTGATATATTAAGTTCTCTTACATGTTTCAGATCTAATAAATTCAAGAAAAGAAATAATGTTTCATTTTCCGATGCATCTCTAAGTTTTGATGGACGATGTAAAAAATTTCCAAGTATTCTCACTGCTTTATTTTGAAGGATCTGTAGGGGTTTTATATGCGTCCAAAAAGTATTTAAATAAATAATTGTGCAATAATTTAAATAAGGAGCAATCAAAAAATGATAAATTATTTTTAAAATTGAAAATGGAAAAACATGTTGCAAACGATACATAGACCCAATATTTTGCGAAAGTTTCACCCTTAAATGATCAATATGAGTTTGAAATGACAAAAGGGGATCAATAAAAACTCCTAAATAACGATACGATTGAACTCTACGTATTTTATGCTCACCAACTTGAAGCTCCTGACATGAAATTTTTTTAGTAGCACGTTTTGAATGACCAAAAACCATAAATTCAGTCTTCTTAAAATTCGGTACTAAATAATTAGAAACAAACCATCGATTAACTGAACTAACAGTGTTAAACAAATTTTGAATTAATGTAGATGAATCCTTCGCTTTAACAGAAACAGCTGTGTCATCTGAAAATAAAATTGCAAGACCATTATTTCCCTGCAAACATCGTGTAAGATCATTAATATACATCAAAAATAAAAGCGGACCTAATACCGATCCTTGTGGGACACCAATATCTTCAAGATCATTTAAACTAGACAAATGTCCATCAACATCTACCACGATTTTACGTCCATAAAGGTATGATCTTATTATATCTAGTCCTTTCCCTCTTATACCGGAATTTTCAATTTTATCAAAAAGAATTTCATGGCTTAAAGTGTCAAATGCTTTTTTAACATCATAAAAAACAGTAGATACATGATAATTACTATCTAAGCAGTCATTTATTTCTAATACAAGAGCTGCAACTGCTTGTTCCGTCGAATGGCCTGCCCTAAATCCAAACTGATATTTGGAAAAAAAATTTATTTTATCTAGATAATTAGTAATCCTTCCTTTTAAAATTTTTTCCAATACTTTAGACAACGGTGATAAACTTGCAATAGGACGATAATTATTTGTGTCAGATTTATCTCCTTTTTTATGCAATGGTATTACATGTGCAATTTTCCATCTTTTAGGAAATGTACCTGAGAAAATACATAAATTTAAAATATGAAGCAATGGTTCAAAAATTACACCTGCAATATTTTTTAGCAAATTAGTTGAAAGTTCATCATATCCCAATGAATTACCATTTTTTAAATTCTTAATGACCTTTTGAAATTCTGCAAAAGTAACCGGGGCCATAAATATGCTCGTATCTTCAGTGGGCGGTAGATATTTTTTATGCGACCTTGGGGAAGAAAGGTCAACTTCTCCTGAAACAACAGATGATCCAATACTAGCAAAATATTCACTAAACTTCTTAGCAACAGCTTGTGGTCCTCTAAATTCTTTACCATTAATATCAAATAACACTTCAGGGTATAACAACTTTTTATTTCTTCCAATTTTATCATTAATCAAACTCCAAGTTTTTCTAGGGGAATCTGAATTTTGAAAAGATTTTTCATAATAAAGTCTTTCACTTACTCTAAGGATCCTTACCAGCATATTCTTATAATTTTTAAAACGCGTGATATTTATTTCCGTGGGATATTTTATTCTAATTTTATATAAACGATTTTTCTCATTAATAGATCTCAAAAGTGATTCATTTATCCAAGGTTTTTTTGGGGTAAGTTTCTTTCCTCTCGGGGTCTTATATGGGCAAAAAAGATCAAGCTTTTCATTCATAATATAATAAAATTTATCTAATGATTGGTTCGGATCCTTCTCATCAATTACAGGACTCCAATCAACATCACCAAGCCCTTCTTTTAACCTTAACACATTTTTATGTGAAAAATCTCTACGCTTGGTTTGATTTTTTTTATTATGCGGAAAATTTATAAGAAAATCAGACATAATTATACAGTGGTCAGATGAATCATCAGGAATAATAAATGTATTAACAGCACTATAAGGTGAAAAAATATTATCAATAAGTGAAAATGATGTATCAGCTATTCTAGAGGGCACAAAACATACGGGGTTTAGTCCATAAGATAGTGGGCCCTCCAAAAACTGCAAAATATTTCTATCTATTCTATTCTGATCTGCAGATAGGAGTTTCATTAAATCAATATTAAAATCACCCATAACTAAATAAGGAGTATTAAGACTAGCTAATTTATCCAACATACTTTCAAAATGATTTTTAAATTCTATCTGGCTGGATGACGGAGTACGGTAAATAACTGCAATTAAAAACTTCCGATTATTTGGAAAAGAGCATTCAACTACACAAGATTCAAAAATCATTTCAATATTCATTGGCAAAAAATCAATCCTTATACGTGCTGGTATGCAATTTTTAATCAAAACACCTAGACCCCCTTGTTTTTGTCTTTTCCGACCGATGTGAAAAAATTGGTAATCTTTTACATGTATATTTTCAATTGAAAAATCATCTAAAAAAGTTTCACATAGGCCTAATATATCTGTATCTGAATCCGACAAAAAAGTTTCAATCACATCCTGCGCAGTCCTCCAACCCCGGCAATTCCAAAACGACATCCTACTTGTATTTACATTTTTTCTTACCAGCTCATTCATAAATATATATTGATTTTTTGGGATATCAAAATTACTAGAAGTATCTTCATCATCACCAGCTACAATAGTTTGAAAAATTGACTGAAATGAAAGAGAATTCCGCTCAAATTCTTTTAACCTTGATGATGGAATTTCACGATTATCTCTATCCATTATCAAATATTAATCCCACGTTAAGAGCAACCACACCATGCCCCAAAAGACCAGCAAACCATAATAAAAAATAACAATTTAAAAAACGAAAAAAAATAATCTCCATTCCAAGTCGTTTTCCCTCAGTACGACTAATCTGCGCAACTTTTAATTTAACCTCTATGTGGATCTAAACAAAAAAAAAGGAAAGAAAAAAAATAATAATAATAATACACCTTATATAAACTAAACATAAAAAAAACACTTTCAATTTAAATGTTTTCATTCATATTACTTGGGCACATGAACTATTACTGCAACCCACGACATTACGACATTTGAACATCGACAGGGAATATAACAGGCACTTCCCTTCGGGCGATGGAAATTTTTTTATGAAAATCGTCAATCTCCGGTATGGCATCATTGAATGTGTATTTGGTAATCGAGCCGTCTGGTCTTTTCACTAGCAGATTCGGCTGAAACCCCTTCGATATCCAGGCATCACATCCATGATCTTTTCGTAATTTGTCAGGTTTCACTAGAAGCAGCTTTCGCAATTTACGGATTTCAGTTGGGACATCATCACTTATGAACAGGTTGCTGTTGTTTCCAGGGAATGTCTTATCCTTCAGCTTGCTAGCGTTCTTCAATATGGCAAACTTATCGTCTTTTTTATTCAGTGTCACCTTCAAAAATTTACGGTTGCTATCATAATGAGTAACTGTGAAATTTACTTCGGGCATTTCCAGCCCGTGACTAACTACCTCTGTGAATAGAACTTGAGCGTGGTTATTATCCTTACAAGCTGCGTTCCATATGATGACATTATTTTCTAGCTTTGCAGCTTCCATTCTCACAACCCGAAACATATAATCTTCATTTTTCCTTCTTAATTCCATTATTTCATCCGTGCAAGTTTTTATTTGCATTTTGAGGCTAGAGGTTTCATTCTCAATCTTTCCAATTTTCGATTCAGTATTGTTTATCTTATTCGTTTGTAGCGATTGTTCTTTTTCCAATTTATCCACCCTTGCGGTAAGAGTTCCTAATTGATTGTTGATATTGTCCAACTTATTTCCATTTTCTTTCACAACATCAAGAATTTGCTTAAAATCCGCAGCTAGTATCGATATTTCCGGTTTCGAGCTAGAACTGAGTCCTGAGGTGTCAAATGAACTGTCCATGCCTTCTTGCTTAGCATTTTTCCTTTTACGTCCCATCTAATCACAAATATATCAATAATCCTTGATATAATATTGACACATAAATTCACTCCACACAGAGGTCTTAACTACATCTTATTCTGACGAGAGCATTGAATGATGAATAATAATCTTTATTATTGCCAAACTGGAATACCTCACTTGGATATCTTATGAAATTAACTCAATTTAACAAAGTCAAAAGTTCAGTTAATGAATTGGTCAGAAACTCCAGTCAATTCAATTTATCCAGTGACGTCACACATTCCACTAGGTTACAGATACTGAATAAATGTTTAAATAATTTATGAGACGTAAAAGCGTTCTCACTATTTCGTAACTACTGAAAGAATCCAGTGTCTAATTAAATCAGAATAAAATCCTTTACCGACAACTAGTTCAAACTGGGATTAATCCTTTTTAAAAGAATAGATAGATCTTAACTGTTCAAAGACTGAATCAATACGCCTTTGCAAATTGAGCACGGCGATTCAGGACAACTATAAGCGGGTCGGCTGTACAGTGCTTCAGAGATTTATTCGAATTCCTTATGCAAACTGGAAGTCGAAACATATATTTGACATATCTGTTGAAAATCGACCGACCATTGCGGTGATAAGACAAAGTAAATGTTTTCCAAAACGGAGATAGGGCTAGCACATGTGGCAGAACAAAAGCATTATACACCCTTGCAAGTAAAAAACGGTTAAAGTGGCTCTTCATTGAAACGAGAATTCCATAAGCTCTGCGTGTCTTTACAGCGAGCAGCGAAACAAGGCAATCGCGAGTTTCTTTAAGATCGCTACAAATTGGAAGGCCGAGGTACATAATATTAGACGAAGACTTAATCGTATAAATTCCGAAAATAACATCAACTGGTACACTATCTTTAACACGGCTATTAAATACGAGAACTTCACTCTTCTGGGGATTGAAAGAAAGACCTATGTTACCATACTCCTTACTCAAAACACGGAAAGTCTTCGATGCCTATAAGTGTTCTACTCGCGTTCAAAATGTCGTCGGCATAATCGATCAGCGAAACATTGAGACCTCTAAATATACATGTAGACTGAACCGGTTCTTGCGATGAAATAATACTATTATTGAATAGCGATGGTGAAGTAAGTGCTCCTTGGCGAATTCCCTTCTCTATGCGTACAAGACTAGAAGAAATAGTTAAAGCATTAAAATAAGGTACATTTACACGCGATTTTAAATTACTACACATATTCCTCATCGCGCGTATAAGAGACTTATCCATGCCACGTTTCCGGGCCGACAACAATATTTGAGGGTGCTCATCGGAATCAAACTCGCGGTTGACATCGTGACCGGCAAAATACAAAGTCTCATTTGAATAATCGGCGTCAATCAACAAATTAGCAATCAAATAATGAGCGTGTTCTCTACTCATTTTCTTCTTGAAACCAAATTGGTTAACTGGTGTGTTACATGTACCACTAAGCCTATTGACAACAAGTAATTCAAATAACTTCCACAGTATAGGCGTGACAGTTATCGGGCGGTAAGAAGAACACTGCCCCCCGTCTTTTCCCTTCTTTAATACAGGAGTAATTACACCCATGCAGAATAGGTCTGGAACTATCCCAGCATTAAAAATCATTTGATACAGGAGACAAAGGTGCTCAACAAGGTTCTGACTTCCTGCTTACAGATGCAATCCGCACAGGTTATCTACCCCCCTCGACAACCTCTTCTTCAGTTTCGAGATTGCCTGACAGACTGACGAAGTAGACACAACAAAACCAACTTCCCGTTCACAGTCCGCAAGACTCGCAACGAGCTCAATAGAAAATTTATTTTCCAGATCAGCATTAGGCGATGAAAACTCGTGCGTAAAATATTTAACCCACTCACTCTCACTGGGCAGAACCTCAACTGATTCTTTACATTTCTTCTTTTTTAGGAATTTCCACAAGCGACCGGGTTCTTGCTTTATATATTTACTATCACATTCAATAATCATAGCACGATGCATAGCAAGAGTTTTTGCGAATCTTCGCTTAGTATATAATCGGAGGGAGTTCACTATACCATGCCTTGGTCGGTCATTATCTATTCACATTCTTAACCAGAATTTCGCGTCCGCACACGCATTTACAAAATCTGAATTATCGGACCAGTGGGGTATTTCCGAGCCAATCCGAACACGACAAATCGGTACTGCAGCCTTTTCTGCATACTGCAGGGCATGAACTTTTTCGCTACAGTATATATTGATCAGTACTTGTTTATTACTTGCTGCAACTGAAGAAGGTTTATGAAGCAGATCGTAATGGACGTGAATTCTTGCTGAAATACCGTCACATACCTTCTGGTATAAGGGATTGTTAATGGTGTCCCACATAACTTTCTGATGCCATTTTCTTCTACTGGGTAGATCAGGGTTATAGTTTGAAGATGTACTAGGTGGGAAAACATAACTAACTGGTATCTGGTGAGATGCGCTGATCGAGATATCCACATGGGACTGGCAAAGGGGAACTGATTGATAATAACACATTATAAAATGTGGAGATAAATTTGCCTTGGAGTTATGCACATACGTGAAGTCGAGATAATTATGTATTTTATTTAGACCAGCGTGTTTAGTTAAGAGTACTTGAGATCTAGGGCTTTCCAGATTCAACAAATCACAGTTCATATCACCGGCAACAATGTACGACAAATCTTGGGTGCGACAATTGGCAATAGCGTTTGTTAATTTCCGACAAGCACTATCGAACTTGGAATCTGATCTATATGATTTGTAGTCCGTAGGCATATAAACTGAAAAGATTATTGTCCGTTCAATCTTGATCGCAATAAAATTATCGGACACTTGGAAAACTGTCGCTCGTAAAGACTTTGAAGCAAGGATTGCGATACCACCTGACAGCAATACGTAATCGAACGAAGC